>NC_056737.1:1989650201-1989865201 GCF_019279795.1 Protopterus annectens | reverse complement strand
TTGACAATATCCATTTGCTAAATACAGTATATTACTTAAATATGATTGTCATGTTGTAACTTTAATATGTACATTCCAAGTGAAAAATCATAAACTAATAAAATGCTTAAGAATCTGTTCATTGCACAATCACTTAATTATTTGTAGTATGCTAATACCTTCTAATTTACTCTTACAATGCTTTGTTATATATAAAGCCATACGTAAAAATGGGCTAAACTGCAGAATACTTTCAAGAATAGTACATTCTTTTCTGGTGTTTTACATCAAATCTTAAACAGAAATGCTGTAATGATATCACTTCTGAAAGAATTGCAATAAGTATGTTCATAACTTGTGTAGCATATCGAGATGTGGTTGTTATAGAAAGATTTCCAATAATTATTCCCATATGGAGGGTAAAATGAGTCTATAGCTGATATAGTGACCATTCTTTAATTCATTGGATGCTATCAGATATATTGAAATAACTGATTCCATGGCATACTAAAGCCAAAATTGGTTAAGTCCGGAAGCTGGCATATATTTACTTCAGTATAAAGTACTGTAGTGTTTTATAATTAAGGTGAATAGGAGGCACCCCCATCAACATGGTTTTTGATAAGGTTTGCTCTCAAAAGAAAATTGGCATTTGAGATTTAGTCATTTTTATTGTTTTCTATATCCCCACTGACCTTTCAGACTATTTTTTTTTCTTATCATTGCTTTCTCTTTGATTTCCTTACCTGGCCAGCAGTATGCATTCCAAGATCCCTTGACGGATGATTACCATTTTATGCAGAGGCTTATTTGCTGTCAGATGACTGTCTGGCTTCTGAACCAGCAGTCATATGCAGATCACCAGCAGCTTAAGTAAACAATATGACCTAGACAATTGAATTAATCAGGAGTATGCCATTTTCAATTTTAGTAAACCATGGATTCCTAATCGTTTGCATAATTTTGCAATAAAACTTTTAGCATATGCACCCCTTTTGCTTAATAACCAACCATTTATCTAGTTGTTGAAGCAGACTAAAGAGCCAGATTTTTATCTAAGACCAATACATATATGTTATGATATTTTAAATGGAACAATATGACTTGAAAAAAAAAATAACATGTTTCACTTTAGGTACAAGAATGGAGAGAAACTGACCAGCAACACGCACTTACAACTTTCAAAAAAAGAAAGAAAACATACTGTATTCATTCATGAGGTGTGTGATAAAGATGCTGGGCAATATGTTGTCTGGGCCCAAAACTCTAGTGGTTCCTTGTCTTCCAGTGCTGTCCTTCAAGTACAAGGTAACAGGAAACCCAGCTACTTTGCAAGGCTTGAGTGGTTCACATTGTTTGTTATATATGCTGGCTGTTTACTAATATATCACATTTTAACTTAAGTGTTATCACTGGAACAGATGTCACTGGAATGAGCAGAGAATAAATTGAAATACTCACTTGAATTAGTAGAAAACAAGCTTTTAACTATAATATTTATTTTGTTCCCATACCTGCCACATTTAAACAATGCATGTTTATTTTCGGCTTGCTATCATGCTGCTGCAATTTATAAGGCAAATATTATACAGTACAGTACAGTGAGTTTATTCTTCTTTACTGAAATCACTTTTATTTACATATTTTATCTCAGAAACTGCATCTTCCAGATTATGCTCTTGGGCACTTAATGCAAACAGTGTGCTTGATACTAAATGTAATGTAATGCATTATTTCACGCAGTTTTGGCATTACTTTTTAGATTCATTTTATACTGAGTAAACTGTACTACAGCAATTTGTAAAACTCAGATTATATCAAACGATGCCTTCTGCTGTGTGCCTCATGCTGATTTATAATTCAATGGATTGTGTGATTAGTGCAATGAGGAGCTGTATATTTCAATACCATGTGTGTTTCTGAATCTGCATAATTAGTATAAACGTTCATTCTTACGTCAAAACATGTTAGTTAAGAGTACTCCAACAGCAACATTAAACTGAAACATTTAAGCAGATTTGTGTGGTCAAAATGTTTGTTTTGATTTAAAAAAGTGATGGTAAGAAATTTATGATTTTTGATTCTTGACTAAATAGTTCTGTTCTAAAGTATGCAAGGAACACATGCTAACAATTTTATTCATAGGATATACAGTAATACAACAAATGAGATTCAGAATAACATAAATGATTTTGTGAAATAATTTTATTAGGAAAGCAAACACTCCTAGTATAGGTTATGCCATATATGGGGCAATTTAATCTTAACTAAATCACTACAGGTCAGTGTAAAAGGCTACTACTGTGAAATTCACATAAATAAAACAGTGCTAAAATAACGACACTGTGCATATCAGGGGCAGCACACAGATAATGCATGTTTTTTTTTTTACATAAAATACCACAAAAGAGGCTACGACAAGTTTACAAAAGCAAAACTCATTTTGTTCAAGCAGTCATGCAGTACACCACTGATTGCAGCTCTGAAAAGCAAAAATAACACAAAAAGCCTTCAAAATGTATACATTGGTACACGAGTCCAGTACTAGGACACTGAAATCCATCTGGATCTATTAGCACACATTATGTAAAGAGTTTAATGGATTACTGATTTAGAAACATCACAATTGTATTTCTTATATTTAACAACACTACCTATCAGCAGCACATACTCTCCACCAATCAAAACATTCCCATTCACTTCTGTGAAAGAAATTAATTCCAGAAGCTGTACTGAGGTGCTTATCATGAAGCAGTCATTATAACATGTCTAGCCTTAAGGTTAGTGGTAGATCAGCCTCAGTTATGGATTTGTGATGCAGAATTACTAAATTTGGTTGTGGGCAAATTTTTTAAAGTTAAAGATGACAACATTCTTTTTGAGTTTTGCACTCGTCAGCTCAAGTAACAATTTGGATGCATGTTTGTTTTAAGCCAGCAATAATAAGAAACAGGGTGTGCATTACTGGAAATAACGCACACCCAGGGGTGTTCTGAGGCTCAATGCCACAGGTAGAGATCCTCTACAGTCTTGAAATGGAGTTATTAGCACAATAACACACACTCTACTGGACATTATAGAGAATGGGCTATCAGTTAAAATGATTTGCATTTACTCTTATTATTATATATACATGTTTTTATATTTTTCATGTAAAATAGTTCCGCTACCTCTTGCTTCAGACTTGGTGTAGTATATGTAATCATTGTTGGTGAAAGTATTTTATATCCAAAATATAAGTTAAGAAGTTAAAAAGCAGGTAAAGGAGGCACCAGACCACGGCTGTACAAAACATAAAATAACAGAAATTAAACAAATCAAGTACCAGGTGAGCGCTTTCATGGCCCAAGCCACTTCATCAGACAATACAAAACAGTACTCTCCAGAATTTATACTTACCATTTCAATTAATTATGATAATCATCTTCCCCTTCAATCAAATTTAAAATCACATGGCATAAAAAGCAAGGGAAAACAGACAATTATGTCCAAGCATTGTCTTATAGAACTCAAATTAAACATTCCTACAAGCACTCATATATTAAAAAATCATACAAATACACATATAAACATTTATATGAACATATATATCAACCAGATAAAAACAATTCTATCTTGTCTAATCATAAACATTTCCAAGCAATACTTAACAGACTGTAATACAACAATGGAGGGAGCCATACTATAGAGAACCTGTATTACTATGTCCATCATGCACATACTTACAGACTGATGAATTGGGGACAGACTGTAGGTCTAGCTATATCCAGTAATACTGGACATTGCTACTTCTGTAAGTCCCTTTTCATCAAAATGGGTTTAATGCTCAATTTATCATTTAAACCTTTTCCCATATCTGCCCGTAATCTTATAACCCACTCTAGTTCCCTAGTTTTTGAATATGGGAAAAGGTTTCTCACCAAGGGAATTCCAGGTTACTAACACACTGTCCTATACAAATCATCTTAGAGACCTGTCTCTATACTCAGTCTCTTTACAGGTTGTTGAGAAGTGATCTGTGCTTGGCATTTAAAGCATCCTTACATCCATGCCTGATGGAGCTTTTGCACATCTGCAAAATGAGTAGCACAAGAAATATAAGATCCAGGGATTTGAACTTTGCTTGTAACATAAATAGAACATGATGGGAAGGCAGGTATGTGACTCAGGGCATCTCCATGCTCTGGAATAGACTCAGGATGAGAACCCTTTTTTAAGGTTTTTGTTCCTCGTTTGAAACTTTGCTTAATTTGGGATATTTTTTTCTGTTCACTAGGAAGCTTTTGCTAATAAACAGCATAGATGAGCACGAATAATAAAATACAAATACAAATATTAAAATTAAGTTAAAAAAGTGGTAAAACCACTTCATTAGGTTAACATTGCTCACTTTTTACAGCAGGTTAGTAATGGAAAAGTTCTTGTGAACAATGATAAATAGCAGTGTTTACAAGATTGGCTGAGAGCTTGGTAATAGCCCTCTAATAGGCTGCATCAGTGATCAGAAGGAAACAATATTTAAAGAATTTGATTGGTATTTATACACTACAGGGTGTTATCCTTCTCTGAGTTCAGAGATGCAAAGAACAGAGAGTGTCTGTACCTGACTGAGAACACTGCAGCAGCAGCAAATGATTTTTGACTGGAAGCTAAATCTTGTGCAGAGTTTTTTTTTGACCAAGGACTAAGAGTTAAGGGTTGCAATGCTGATAGGATAAAAAACACTTTTAAGCCACTGGATTGGCTGCAATACAGTATATATGTTTTTACCCAGCACTTATTTATGATCTGAGAAAGGCTCAAGAAGCCGAAAGTGCTTATCTCAACTGAGAATTTTGTGTGTTTTTATCATTGTTATTGTTTTTCTTTGAATAAAGCTCGTGGTGGTGTACCTTGAAGACTTTCCTACATTATATAGCTCTTATACACAGTTGACAGTAAACATTCCCTAACTTGCATTGGATAGGTAATCTAATCATAATTTCTTCCCATGGGCTGGCCCTCATGTCTCTTATAGACCATGGCCAACAGTAGACATTCCCTAACTAACATAACCCACATAACTTTTAGCACCCTCCTAACATACCCCACTTAACAAATATGACCCCCAGTTAGGATGCAGATGTTACTAGGAGATAAACTGGTTTGGGTTGTGTGGCTAGGCTTATAAAGGTCCTGATGGTCATTAGCCTAGTATATAGCTAACCAACTATTCCCTTTTTGTGGGAATAAAAGATATACATTTTAACAATAACTCAAGCTCACCCAGTGAAAAAATACACTTAGGTTATGAAAGTTCCATACAGATAGTATTACTTCTTGTAATTCCTCTGAGACTTTAGTAAAACTAGGGTTATGGGTTGAACTGATTCCACAGCTTCTGTCCATGTAGGAAGATTCTGAGAATGGGCTATGTTTTGATACACCTGTATCTTTTCTTGTTCTTTACTGGATAATTCATGTTTCTGCCTTGATTTGTCTAATGCAAGTTGGCATTTTGATATCTTATTTCCAGTGAAATAAGGTATGGAGACCATCTTGATAACTGACTGGATGTCCTTTCAATCATGTCTAAAAAAGGACCTAGCTTATTGGTAATCAAACTCACGGGGATGGGAAATAGTACCCAATTGGTTAATAACATCTACATTGCAATATTCGCTAATACCTAGTCCATTTTCTTATTTTTATTTTTTTATTTATTTTACATTTGTTGACCGGGCTAGTCTAACTGGATATATGTCCATTTTCAGTAGAGGCCCGGGGAGAAAAGCTCCACATTAGTTATATAGCAAATAATGTACATAAAAAAAAACACCCTTATCGATAGGCCTATGTTTAAATTACATGAGAAAAGATTAAACATAGTAGGCAAAGAACAAAGAGCTAACTATTTACAAAGATCAATACAGGACTATATACAGACAGTTTAAGCACAGAAGTTTAACACAGAAACTTAATAAAATTAGAAAAAAAAGTTAATAGAGATAAGTGAGATTCAGCTGGTATTAGTACATAGGCATAGCCATTGTGAGTTAAGAAAGGTTTTTAATTGCTTTTTGAAAAGTGGAGTAGATGTGGGGGATGTTAGTTGACTAGGAAGCTTATTCCAATGATTTCCAATAGAGTTAGTAAATAAACAATTGCCAGATTTGTTGTTGGATTTAAGGGTTGCAACTAGTAGCTTATTTGCTGAGCGTAGGGTACTGAGAATTTTATATGGGTTGATCAGGTTAGAGAGAATGGGAATATTTGTAGGATGCCACAAGATTTTGTGGTTGTTAGTTAATTGTTGAAAGAGCATCTGGTTTTGGAGTTCCAGCCATCCTAGTTGTTTTAGGTTTTGACAGTGGTGAGTATGGAAAGGGGATCCAGTGGCAAATCTAGCAATGTTATTGTAAGATGTGGCCAGCTTATTTAGACTGTATTTGGATAGATTAGTATAAATTGGGGAGGCATAGAGAAGGGTGGATAGTAGGTGCGTTTGGGCAATAGTAGTCCTGGCTGTAGGTGTAAGGAAGGGTTTTAGCCTATAGAGGGAACCAAGTTTTCTATTCACTGATTTGATGGTAAGGTTAATGTGAGTGTCAAAGTTGAGATTATGGTCAACTGTTACACCTAATAGTTTGGTAGTTGTGTCAGGTGCTATTACAGTGCCGTTGTTTGATATAACTGTGAAATCTATGGAGGGAGCCTTCTGGGTAGGGGTGAATAGTAAAAGTTTGTTTTTTGGGGGTTAAGGAGGAGAGAGCATTTGGAGAACCAGTTTTCAACTAAGGTAAACATTTTTTGCTTGTTAGACTGGAGTTCAGCAGTAGATGCTGCAGTGCAGATTAATGTTGAGTCGTCGGCATATTGAATACAGGTGGTTTGGGGTAGTGATGTTTTCAGGTCATTGATAAAAATAGAAAAGAGGAGGGGCCCCAGAACAGAGCCTTGTGAGACTCCAATGGAGATAGGGAGTAGACTAGATAGGTTGTTGTCCCAGAGGACTGCTTGTTGTCTATTTCCAAGATAGGATTTAAACCATTTAAATGTGAATTGAAAGTGAAGTAAGTGTATCTAACATTAAATGATGCTTTACCATGTCAAAGACATTGGAGAGGTCTAGAAAGAGAGCAGAGGAGAGCAATTTGTTGTTTCGATTTTTATTAACAGAGTCAGAGAAGGATAGGAGTGCAGTTGTAGTACTATGAAAAGGCCTAAAGCCATGCTGGCAGTCAGCTAAAAGATTATTTTGGAGGAGATGATCAAGAAGTTGCTGGTGAATGCATTTCTCCATGATTTTAGCCAAAGGAGAAAGTAGAGCTATAGGAAAGAAGTTAGTGAGTTCAGTTGAGTTACCTCCTTTATGTAGAGGGATAATATGTGAAATCTTCCAAAGGATTGGTATATAGCCTTCTGTGACAGTTCTATTAATTAAGATGGAGATAGGGTAGGCAAGTACTCTAGCTGCTTTTTGCAGAAATTCAGCTGGAAGGAGGTGAGCAGAGGGGGTACATGGTTTTAGTTTATGCAGGTGGGAGTGGATGAGAGAGGTAGGTACAGGTTGTAGTTGTAAGACATGAGGTATGCTGGTTTGAGAGAAAGTATTTGAGATGCTGGCTGGAGATAGAGTACTTGCTAATGATTGGACTGTGTCCATAAAAAATCTATTAAAGGAGTTAGCAATTTGGTTGGGAGATTTCTGAGTCAAGTTAGCTGGAGTAGGTGTTTTGGAGTGCCTGGGGTGGAGTAGGCTATTTATACCTGACCAGATTTTTGTGGGCTTTTATGTTGAGCTTGCTGGAGTTTATGATAGTAGTTTTTTTGTCTTGGAGTATCAATTTCTTTGTAGCATTTCTCAGCTGTCTATAGTTTTCATGATCAGATGGGTTTTTAGTATTTCTCCATTTAGACCAGATTATATTTCTTTGAAGTATTTTTTGCCTTGTCTCCTTAGTGAGCCAAGGTGCAGGTTTATTCTTAGTTCTCACAGTCCTAGAGGAGGCATGGTGTTCTAGGATTTGTAGAAATTTATTGTTAAAATAAGAAACAGCTTTGTCAAGCTGTAGGTGTTTAAGGCGTGACCAATTACAGGCTTTAAGTTCGGCTTTGAAGTTTGCTGGGTTGAGTTTTTTTTTATTATGGATAGTTCTATAGATTGTTTGGTTAGGTATAGTGTTTTTTTGTCTGGTAATAAAGGTAAGAGAATGATCACTGATATCATCAGGCAGTATGCCTGTTTTATAGGAGAGGGGGTTACTGTTGACTAGTATCCAGTCTAAGATGGCTTGCTTGTTGCTTGGTTTGTGTATTTTGGTGAGGGAGGTAATGGTTTGATTGAAGCCATACAGGTTTATGTGAGAGGTTGGTTTTGGTGAGCTGCAACAGTTCCAGTCAATGTTAAAATCTCCAAGGAGTATGGTTTCTTGTGGAAGGGATGTGGAGAGCCAGTTGAGGACATTTTCGAGAGTATTAATATTGTTTCCTGGTGGGATGTAGGAGCAAATTATATGTAATGATTTGTTAGCATTTAGCTGCAGGTTAGAGATTAGGATTTCAGTGTTACTGGAAGAGGGAGGTTGAATATTTAGTGGTGTAACCCGTAATTGAGATTTATATAGTATTGCTACCCCACCACCCTTTTTATTTAGACGGTCAGATCTCAGGATGTTATAACCGGGTGGGATTATATCATTGTCTTTAGTTATTGGTTTGAGCCATGTTTCTGTGAGACATAGGATATCAAAAGAGTGAACGTGCAGCAGGGCATGAAGTAGGGTTATTTTATTATTTAAGCTATGTATATTAAGGTGGCCTATGAGGACGGAGTTATTGGCACTAGTGAAGATATGAGACATAATGGGTTTGTCAGAGTGAGGAGCAGAGATTGTATTGTTTGGGCCAGGATTGGGATGAATATCTCCGTGTAGTAATAGGGGTTGTAGAGGGCTATAAAGGTGTTTCAAGAGTTTAGAGAAGATGGGGATTTGTTTTCTAGTGTGAGAATACTTAATATGAAATTGTGGATGAAGGTAGAAAGATGAGGATGTTATGTCAAAGTGTGTTTGTAAGGTTAGAGGATTAAATAAAGTTGTTTGCTTTAAGGTGGGATGAAATCTTGTAAGGCTAAGATGTTCATAGTAGGTGAGGTAGTGGGATAAGAATAGGGGGGTAAGAATAGTAAGAGCGAGAAGGCTATAAGAGAGGCAAGGCCTGCCTACAATAGGCATGGTTGGGACAAAGGGGAGATAGAAGCTGGGAGATATAAGATAGAAAAGAGAGGAGGTAAAAGGGTGGAGTTGTTGAAGGGGAAAAGAATGAGGTAGTTGGAGGTATCAGGTGATTGGATAGGTATGTTAAAGAGGTAGTGAGAGCTATTGGATAATAGAGGATGGAGGTGTGGCTTGGGAAGTGTACGGGTAGGTGCACTGGGGGTGGGTGGAAATTGGGGGTAGGGTAGGGGAGCAGAGTGAGCCCGCAGGGCGAACGGAGCAGGTTAGAGCAAGTGAGGAATAGTGTCAGAAACAATGAAATAGCTGAATACAGCTAACTTCTTAGCAGTGCTAGGTAAGAGGGGAGTGCTAGAATATGTGTACACCAACAAGAGCTAAAAGTCTGTAGGAGGAGATTGAGGAAAGGAGAAAAGGACTACAGCAAGTACAGGTAACTAGCAGGATCATACAGTATTACAGAGTGGATAAGGAGATAGAGGTCAGGAATATTTTTAAGCCTAATAAAGGAGCCTAGGGAAGGGAGCCACCCAGTGGTCAAATACAAAAGTACAATTGAAAGTATTTAGGAAGAGGCAGAAGACAGAGGACAGAGCTGGTCAATACAGGGCAGGAGAGGCTAATACTATGAAGAGTAGTAGGGGGGGTAAAGGCTGCTGGGTACCTGGCACAGGTGGAGATTTAATAAAAATTCTAAACTGTAAAAAAAGTCTAGGTTTTTGTTACAATACAACTTCACAGCTAAGAATCTTTGACATAGCTGTACAATTTCTGAACTAATGGATTTGAAATATAATCCAAAAATATTTATATCCCCTCATTAATACTACCTAAAGCTGAAACAATAGGCCTAAATGGTAAATGGAAAGTTGACTGTGTAATTTGGGAATCCCAAAAACTATGACTAGTCTAGGAGCTTTAACTGAAAACAATCAAAAGTAATATACTTATCTGCTAACAAATGAAGTAAAGAACTGTAAATATATCTACAATAAATCTCTGATAATGTAATTTTTCTATATTCAAAAATTATTTAACATTTTTAACATTTCTGTAACATAATTTGTGTGGTACATAATGACAAGCCCACAACCCTTGTCAGCTTTCATGAACATGAAATCAAACCCTTTTCCAAGTTCATTTAAAGCATCCCTTTCTTGTTTAGTTAAATTAAAATATCTATGACAAAGTTTGTTAACATTAATTATATCTTTTTCACACAAAAAATGTACTGCAAATTCAGTTTCCTACAAAAAAGTTTTAAAGTCATGAGAGTTATGAGTAGCATTAGCATGTGCACTAGGTATACATGAAAGCCCCTTATTTAGTATTCCAGTTTGATTATTAAACTTCTCTTTTGTAAAATTATGAATATTGTCTGTCAAAAACTACAAATGTCGAAGAATTCAGTTTCTTCAACAAAGCCTATTTGCTGCATTTCCACTGTCTCTCTTCCTTTGTTGGAATGACCACCTCTCACAAATGATGCATGCCGGTATCTGAGGTGCTTCCATTGAATGAGAGTTCAGACTATGTTGATTCACAATCTTTTCTGACCTCCTTGGATATTCCTGTACTGATATTAGAAGTACCTCCTACTGTCTCAGACAAGCGAGCAGGCTGATTCGAACTTTTCTGAATTGCAACATTCAAACTCGTTGAAGAATATTGTGAATGCAACAAGTAAACTGTCCTGAAAGTAATGAAACAGAGGATTGTAGTCCTTTTAAACTGCTCCTCAACCCACTCAATGTGAAACGCATGTCTTCAGGAACATAAGAGTGGTGTCTAAGTCTTCATCGTCTAGAAATGCCATCCCACTCACAGACCAAATAAACACGCTGTTAAGTTTAAAATACATATCAACTGGTTAGAAAGAGGAATTCTCTGTCATGTCACCCAATGCTTGTTGGTGTGTGGGTGTCTGTGCATAAATCCAAGAATGTACTGGAAGCAGTTGCTACAAGAAAACAAATACTTTGCTTTGTGCATCCATAAGACGAAGGAAAAACACCAGTTCAGTTGTCGTTAAGAACAGACAAAAGCAGTATGTTCAAAGATTTCCCCAGCAGATATACAGAGTTTATACTGCCCGTCCAGCAGTAGACTGCTCTTATTCCAAATTCCCAGACTGTAGGCCATTTCTATGCCCAGATTGCAACTCCACATCTCTGCATAGGCTGTGTCTGGCAATACTACTATATGCACTAGGATCTTCAGATAGACTCCATTTTCATAGTCCATTTTCTTTCTGCTAATCATTAAAATCTGTTAATTTTAATTTTTTCCCTCTCACTGAAAGTACTGTACTCCTTAACCACTTTAATTTTAATATTGTTCAGCACTTGCACAGGGTTGTCACATTTTCAATCGCCCAAAGTGGGATTTTTTTTTAAGGAAAGGAGAGATTTTGCAGGACAAACCATGCCCACAACTAGTGCCAAGGACTGGACTTCACCTTTCTGCTAAATTAAAAGCTTGCACTTTCTGAACTTTAGCTGCTTCTGTTGTTTCATGCAATATCAAGGTTATTCATATACAGAATAATTGTTTTAAGCAACTAGCAGAGAAAACTTAGGAAACATTTTTTGTCTTAAAATCTCAGGATATTTGCCATTATTCATATTTTTTCACAGGATGTAACTCCCAAGTAGGGACTTTCCTGCATAAAAATGGACAGATAGTAACCCTGCTCCTGTATAATGGGATCAGAAGACTTTGACAAATACAATTTATCTATTATCACATCTATATCTTTGTTTAAGGAAAACTATTTCCCTTTAATGTCATTAGAAGTCTCATGTAAGAAAAGCCAGCTTCATCTCTGATTTTATTCTATGCACTGAATAACTCATTTCAGTATTTTCCACTGTGGGTTTCTTGCTTATTCTTAATTACCAAGGAGCTGCATGGACCTATAAACTAACCTTTGAAAAGGAAAACTCCCATTGCAGGCATTTTTCTTTAATCAAATTAACTTCCAGTTCCTTAAAATTATATCCAAAAATATGAGAAACATGCCATTTGGCATGGAAAAATCAGAACAGTCATCCCGTTCTTAGTTTATCATGGATTTAGTAAGCAAACTCCATAACTATTATGATGCAACTCAGTCTTACTGCTGCTATGTTCATTATAAACACTATGTACCTGAGCAGTAATTGTTAATCTCTTCTTGGAAATATGACTTATACTGAAGCCATTAACCAAACTGCATTTAAATGCAGCTATGACAGTGTCCAGAGTTGATTTATTTTCTCTACTAGAAACCCATTTTTTCCAAAACCTCATGCATTGCTAGTTCATTTCTGGAAACACGGTTTCATCTGAGTTCTGGGTCTATATTAGTATGCCGAAAGTACACAAATGCGAATCCCTACAGGCCGACACATAAACAGCGAACCGCGAGTACACCAAATGTCAAGAAGCGCAAAATGTAAATAATCGAATTGCCATAGTTGTCCACACCATGTTTAGTAAAGTAAAACATCAGTAGGAGATTCCCTTATCCGGTATAGCTCACTAATGTAAATGTGCAATAGATACTGTCCTTAGGGTTAGGGTGCAGGTTAAGGTAAGTGCATATATAGTAATACATTCAACCTACACCTTAGGGTTAAAAGTAGGTTTAAGTGCATATATAGTCATACAGTTTTGTAGCCGAATAGATACATAAATTACACTTTTCCCATACTTGGGTGTTGTTTATATTCAGATACATTTGTGTGTAATGCATGTTTAATTAGGATATGGGATATATGGGTGAAGTGTACATATGGGTGAAGTGTGGATTATTTATTTTGTTTGGGTAGGCAGTACGTAGCGGACGGTGGAGTTGGCCAACTATGGCAATTCAATATTTTTAATTTTGCGCTTCTTGATGTTTGGTGTACTCGCGGTTTGCTGTTTATGTGTCAGCCTTTAGGGATTCGTGTTTGTGTACTTTCGGCATACTAATATAGACCCCTGAGTTCTCAGGTAATTTATTTAATTCCTTTACTACCCTATGAGATAAACAGTTACAAGTAAAATTATTTGAACTGAAAGTCCCACATAACCTTTTTAATGCTTCCTAACTTTGGATCTTTGTAGGCTTTGTATTTTCAAAATTAAAAAAGTATCAGATACATTCATGTACCATATCAAACCTTCTCTTGGTCTTCTGTAAGATAAAGAAAAGAAATATAATTATTTTAACTTATAAAAATACTTTTTATTGCTAAATTCTTTAATTCTCTTTGTAAATCTTTTTTTAACTTGTATTTTATTTATCTGACTTTCTCCAAGATTGCCACAGCAAGGCTCCAATTTCTAAATTAAGTTTAACCAATGTTATAAATAATTATTTAATTAAATGTTGTTTTCTACCTCTGAGCACTTAAAATGTCCTACTAAAAGTGTTTTATCCAGTTAAACAGACCACTTCAATGTGACTCTCAAAGGTCAACTTTCACAAATCTATCACTCATATGCCACAATAAATTTTCATGTTTTCTATGATATATATGATATTTTACACTAGCTTGATCCATAGATACACATTCAGTCTTTCCTGCAGTTATGTTTATTTTGTGCTGCACACCCACTTAAATAAGTTAAAACCTTCTGTGGAGTATTCTCATATGAACTTTTTTTCCTGTTTTTTGTCATCAGCATAAATTCCATGAAAAGGCTTTTTTTATTTCAGACATATAAATACTAAATAATGAGGTCCAAGAATAGGAATGCCCTGATTTATGTAATGCCTTGAACTACTTTATTTCTCCCATTGTATGTACCACAGTATATCTATTAACCATTCTCTTATTCATCTTATGAATAGGTCCTACAGATTAATTTGAATTATTTTTCTTATTAATACTTCATGATCAGCAGTATCAAAATCATTTGAAAAATCTATGTAACCTGCAAAGATGTGACTAGGACAGGGAACCAATAGTGCAGGAGTGTAATACTGGCATGCATAAATTAAAGTCAATGCAGCATTTGTTGCCACAAGTGAAGATGTGTGGTAGTTTAACAGTAGCAAGCTGCTTGTTACATTTGTAGCAAGTGATTCGCTACAGTTTTAAATGGAAAAGAGCTTTTTTAGTTTTGAAATTATGACCATTCTCTAGTATTTCCAAATTCAGTCTGTCCAAAATCATTGATCCCATTAGCTTGCCCATTTTGCCCATATGTGACAGCAACCCAACTGGCCAATAATTCTTTACACAATGATATCATGTGCCCCTTTATTCTTAAGTTCTGGCCTGATGACTGCAGTTTTCCAATCATGTGATACAATGCACATCTCAAAACTCTTTCAAATAAGACTTCAAATGTTCTAGTAGGGAAGAACTAAGGGTCTTGATATCAGAATTGTTTATATTTTCCACAGTGTTTGCTTTATGGATGTTTAACCCACTAATAAGGGACTCAGTCTTTTCACAGTTTAGCCTTAAATTTTTTATAATTTCACTCACCACCAAATTATTACTGTGTTATTTACTATCCTCAGCCAGGGGCGGCCCGTGCTATTAAACTGCCGGACTGCAGCCCCCCCCAGCTGTAAAATTAAAATAAATTAAAGAAAATAAAAGATAAAAAAAAACAAAAAATTCATGGACTTTTGCGCATGCGCACTAGTCCGGACTGCTGCTGAGACAGTCTGGACCATGTGCAGACTGTTTCAGCAGCAGTCCGGACTGGGAAACATGTCAGAGCAGAGATCCCAGAAGTCTATGCAGTTGTAACTGCATAGACTGTCGCAGGAAACTCATCGGACTCGGACTGCAACATCGGCAGTCTGGAGTCTTGTCGGGGGAAGATCTCGTGTGGTAGATGTGCGGACTCTCATCGGAGGAAGAGCTCACGTGGTGGATGTGCTCCAATGGGCGGAGGTTTGCAGCTAGATTTATGGCACAAAGGGATGGGATCTACATCGCTCCAGGTAAGACAGCTATGGATGATTGCTTAAGGGGGGGGTGTATTTGTGAAAATGCCCCAATTGCCATATACTGGTGGCTAGAACAAACTCATGGTGGTGTGGTAGGGAATACCTCAGGCTTGAACCTTGTACCTTGTATGCAGGTGTTAAAGACCTGAATTCCCTACCCACCACCATTTGTAAAAAAATTGCAGATTTTTGCCTCATAGTTGATCTGATCTGTTCCTCATAATATCTGTGGTTTCTAAATATTGCAATGCTTGATATTTCATGGTGCAGTGGTAGCATTGTTGCCTCACAACTGCAGGTTCTTAGGTTTGATTCCTGGCTGGGGTGCCTTCTGTGTGGGGTCTGCATCTTCTCCCTGTGTTTGTGTGGGTTTGTTTTTGTGCCCTCCCATGTTACAAAGACATGTCTGCATTATTTCTTCCTGGGCCTCTGCTGAAAATTGTTTTTTTGTTCCAAGTCAGACTGTCCTGATTAACAAATGTTAAATAAAACTGACAGGCATTTGAATTTCAGACTTCAGGTTTCTGAATGTTTAATTCCTAACATATTTGATGGTGCAGTGGTGGCATTGTTGTCTCACAGCTATAGGTTTTCTGGTTTGATTCTTGGCTGGGGTGCCTTCTGTGTGGAGTCTGCATCTCATCCCTAATTTTGTGTGCATTTGCTCTTGTGTCCTGCCATTTTACAAAGACATGTGTCTGCAGTATTTCTCCCTGGGCCTCTGCTGAAAATTGTTTTTGTTCCGTCAGAAGTAAAATTGACAGGCTTTTGAATTTCAGACTTCATATTCTTCAGAAAATACACAGTAATGCAACCTAAGTTTATAAGATGAATATTTGAAATTTGTCCTTATTTTTGGGACTGTATTACCCCGTTATTGGCTTTGTCCAGGTTTTTTGTGCTAAGGTTGACAGCTATGGCAAGAACTGAATTCACCGAATATGTTTGAGGGCTGTATTCCCTCATTACTGGGTTTGTCCAGGTGTTTTGTGCTAAGAGGTTGACAGCTATGGTGAGAACTGAATTCATTAAATGATAGCCATTTAAGTTTCAGTCTTCCGCTCTTTCACAAAGCAGCTGATTTGGCGTAGTGGTATGTTGCTCTGACTGTTTTGCACAGGGACCTTGACAGTAAAATGTATGGTGGTAACACAGCATTTTTCTTTCACAAAGCAGGTGATTCGGCATAGTGGTATGTTGCTCTGACTGTTTTGCACAGGGACATTGGTAGTAAAATGTATGGTGGTAACACAGCATTTTTCTTTCACAAAGCAGCTGATTTGGCATAGTGGCATGTTGCTCTGACTCTTTTGCACAGGGAACTTGGCAGTAAAATGTATGGTGGTAACACAGCATTTTTCTTTCACAAAGCAGCTGATTTGGCATAGTGGTATGTTGCTCTGACTCTTTTGCACAGGGACCTTGGCAGTAAAATGTATGGTAACACAGCCTTTTATTCTAGCAACTTTCCAAGATTATACAAGCAATGTTTAATGTGTCCCTGGTTTTTGGGCTTTTGACACCCCCCCCCCAATAAATTTGGCTTTTTCCAGATTTCTTGTCTGCAAAATTGAGATGCAGTTGAGTATTGAGTAGATTTTACAAGGAGCTGAGAGCTGCGGGGGAAGTGAAGTTTAGTGCTGCTTATGCTAAGTCAGCTTGCATTGTTAATAGCACAACAGGCTGTATACTTGCTTTTGATGCAGAAGGTTGTTGGTTCTACTCCCATAAGGGGTGAATGCTGCCGTTCTGAAAAAGTTAAGATACTAACTATGAGCCTGTTATCAGTTTGCCATCCATTTCCTATTGTAATATTACTAGCTTATCATTTTTAATGTAGTTTAGGCAATTCATTCCTCAGGGACATCAATCTCTTTATTTTTCGATGAAACCATGAAATATAAAGGTGTTTGTTAGCAGCAACCTCTTCATTAGTTACAGCTTTATTTAATGTGGAATTATTTAGATGACTTTTTTACTTCTTCAGAGATTGTGCATATTTACCGATAATGGTCGACTGTAGAATTGTGCATATTTACTGATAATGGTAGACTGTAGAAGTTTGAGTAGACTTTTATGATGGAAATGTTCTGAACCTGGCAGTTTTGTCATTATGGGTGCATGCATTTTGTTTCATTGTTTACTGGAACGATGTTCTGAATTGGGCAGTTTTGTCATTATTGGTGCATGCATTTTGTTTCATAGTTTACTGGAAAAATGTTCATAACAATAGGAAGGTGTATCAAAGAGCACATGTATATTTCATATGCAAGGGGCCTATGATTTGAAAACAGCCCAGAATTAATCTTTATCTACCACTGGTAAAATGTATTTTCTTTGAATGTGGGTTTCAATGCTGTTTCAATGAATGTGAGTTTCAAGGGTAGAGAAGTTTTAATGCTAAGTTTGTTTAGCAGATGTCTTAGTGTTTGTGCTGTAAAATGCAAAATAAAACTTTCAAATGAAGTCCAAATCATCATAGAAGTAAATCAGTATGCACATTAGTGTTTATGGTAAATGGAGTGAAATAGCCAAGTAATGAATCATTGGAATGGCTGCAGGGGGAGGCTCCATTCGACCATGATTTTGTGAGGGGGAAGGGCGGCAAACTTAAAGACAGTCCCAGCTGAACTATACCTCCCAACTGCTTCTTATTTTTGGTTTGTTCCTCATAAAATTTGTGGTTTTCTGGCAAATCATTTAGGAATTAAGTCACTAAATAATGACACACTGAGTTTCAGACTTCATATCCTTCAGGAAAATGCATGCTAAAGTAAGACCTGTTGTTCTATCAACTGTCTAAGTTTATACAAGAGCAATTTTTAGTACTGTTTATATGTTCCCCCAAGATATTTGGCCTTGTCCAGATTTATTGCATTAACAGGTTGAGAGGTACATGCAAATAAATTGCTTTATAGAATTAGGCATAGCCAAACCTCTCAACTGTCCCTGATTTTGGCTCAAAATGTTGCTCTTCCCCCTAATAATCCTTCCGCAAAATAGCAATTTTGGAAGAAAACATGGAGGGTATACAATTAAGAAATAACTGTAATAATCAGAGTTATAGATTACTTTTATTTCAGAAATGCATGTAGATTATTTTATTTTGTCAGCTGCTCAAGTTAGCATTACTAATATTAAAGTGTTCCTTCTTTGACAGGTTCCCAGCTGTATTGTGTGGCTATTTTATATTTTTACATCACATTTTTGGTCCATTTTTCATAAAATTGTGAATTTTTTGGCAAATTAGTGACAAATCATTAAAGACTGAAGTTAAAAAATAATGACAGACATTTGAGTTTCAGATTTCATACCGTTCAAAAAATTCATACGAATGCAAGACCTATTCTATTATCTTTCTAAGTTTATAAGAGCAATATTTAAAATTGTCCTTATTTTTGGGCCTTTGTCCCACTTCTTTGTATGGCTTTGTCCAGATTTCTTGCTCTGAGGGTGAGAGGTATGACAAATGTGTTAGGGCCATCACAGTCAGCCAGAGACATTTCAAATTGTGACATACTTGTTGCACCCCACTCCCCCCATGTAGTGACTCTGGATGTGTCGAAGCAAGGCAAGGAGTAGTTATGCAATGTAAATGTGCAGAGTATCCCCCCCCCATCCATGGTAGACACAAGTACTAGAGTGGCTTTTCATCTGTCCTTGATTTTTGCAGAATGGTCTGGTTTCTGTCATATTTTTTGTACTGTGAATCAAGTACCATATACGCTTTCCCCTATGGCAATAAAACGCTTTGTATCTTCCAAATACCAGAGATCCAATATAAAATGTAGCAGGCAGTTCTTAGACTTCAATAACACTTTTATTGAAAACAAAAAACACAGTGAGCGCTTTCGCCGATAGGCTTCATCAGACTATGTTGTTCAACAGCCTTACAGACAATTAAAAAGCCCTCTTCTGGACATGATTGGTTATTCATAAAAACAATTCAATGTCATCTTAAAGTGCTAGGTACCTATAATTCAATACCTGTTTGTTAAAAACAGCTGTAGTATAGCACAAAAATGATACATATCAAACCTGTCATGCTCCATATATTGTCATAAACAATAATGTGCAGATAGAACAAATTCAAGATGGTTATGTGTACATAACTAAATAAATATCTGTATAGCATCTGGAGCCCAACTTATAGCACTGTCAAAACATATCCATTTCTCAGTGATAATTAAATCAATCACAACCTTACCATCAGTGATATACCATCAAATTGCATAGAATTAATATTAATAATGATGATTAAAAATATGTATATAAATGACTATTTTTAAAAAAGTTATTAAAAAACCAATAGTCGACAGATCTAAATAAAAAAAAAAAAACTTTGCGACTTATTTACAAAGGCAATGACATTCAAAGTCGCTGACAAAAGCAGTGGATATTAGTATGCCCGTTTACCATAATGGGCACGATCAAATTCAACAAAGCTAGACCTTACTTCTTAGAACAACAAGAAGGAATAGAGGATATAAGCACATCCACTGACACAGTTAGGGCTACCATTTCCTTTAGTAGGACGAGTTCTGAAGTAGTGGAAGCACTACATAAACACTGGGACATTCTCCTCTCTGATAGGGAAGTGAGTAAGGTAGTGGGTCCCAAACCAAAAGTGACATATAGAAATCTTCCGAATCTAAAGAGACTACTTTGTAAGCCCAAATATACATACAGAAGGGATATAACTACAGGTAATCTTACGAACACCAAACCCTGTGGTAAATGTAATCAATGTAGCTATATTAGTCTGAATACAGAATTTGTACATCCAAAGACAACACGTAGATACTCTTTTCATACTAACAGCAATTGTGAAACCAGAAATGTTGTCTACTTGGCTTCCTGTAAATCTTGTTCATCCTTTTATATTGGGAAGACAAATCGTACCCTAAGAGAACGAATTAGGGAACATAATTATCAGATCAGAATAGGCTCAGATGTTAATGCACTGTCTAGACATCACAAAGATGCAGGGATAGAACATACTTTTGCCTTTTATGTGATAGAGACACTAGTACAGGGCATAAGAGGAGGAGATCTCATTAATAGAACATTAGAATGCGAGACGAGATGGATTATCAGACTGAGGTCTGATGTACCACCAGGCCTCAATGATAAGGTACAGATAAAACCTATTTTGAAGAGCAGGAGAATATTTAGACCGAGATGAATTTATGTCCTATTGTTTACATATAATATATGCCTTGGTATTATGAATGGACACTTTTGTACCTTCTTGGCACTACTGGATTGATGTTAAGATTTGGGGCTTTCAAATATTTATGTCCATAAGAAGTCTACCTGATATATTTGACTTGATGTCAAGATTTTAAGGTTGAAGGTTTTTAACATTCAAGGCCCTATGGGTATAGGGAACTTATTGAGAAGAAGGATCATTTCAAAATTATATATTTTTAAGTTGTTGGTATATGTTTTTAAGTGACATCTTTATGAAATGCTTCTTCCTTGGTTGAATTAGCAATAGGCATCATTACTTTACTGTACACAGTTGAACTTTATGCAAGATGGTCAAGCGCAGTTTTTATGACAGCACATATATCTATGAAAGAGTGGGATATTATGGAAATTAGAAGAATAAGTCGCAAAGTTTTTTATTTAGATCTGTCGACTATTGGTTTTTTAATAACTTTTTTAAAAATAGTCATTTATATACATATTTTTAATCATCATTATTAATATTAATTCTATGCAATTTGATGGTATATCACTGATGGTAAGGTTGTGATTGATTTAATTATCACTGAGAAATGGATATGTTTTGACAGTGCTATAAGTTGGGCTCCAGATGCTATACAGATATTTATTTAGTTATGTACACATAACCATCTTGAATTTGTTCTATCTGCACATTATTGTTTATGACAATATATGGAGCATGACAGGTTTGATATGTATTATTTTTGTGCTATACTACAGCTGTTTTTAACAAACAGGTATTGAATTATAGGTATCTAGCACTTTAAGATGACATTGAATTGTTTTTATGAATAACCAATCATGTCCAGAAGAGGGCTTTTTAATTGTCTGTAAGGCTGTTGAACAACATAGTCTGATGAAGCCTATCAGCGAAAGTGCTCACTGTGTTTTTTGTATTCAATAAAAGTGTTATTGAAGTCTAAGAACTGCCTGCTACATTTTATATTGGATCTCTGGTATTTGGAAGATACAAAGCGTTTTATTGCCATAGGGGAAAGCGTATATGGTACTTGATTCACAATTTTACTTTTTTATTTATACGCTGATCCCCGTCTCCGTTGGTGTGCTTTTCTTCTTTGGTTTTGCTTTTATATTTTTTGTACTGTTGATTTATGCTTATTACTCAAAGTGCCTGTTGTTCTGTGGTTAAGTAGCAATACTTTAATGACCATCAGGTAAGCTTGGCTGAGGTCGTAATATGCAAGTAAGCTTTAATAAGCATACTGTTAAAAAACTGCCAACATTGAAAGCCTTTCTGTTGTTGCCATGTAGAGAATACTTAACTAGATAATATATAAGCCTTGGGTATTGAAATGCATATGACAGTATTTGTAATAAAGGACAGGATTACATTATTTTAAGAAGCTCATTACACTTGGAGACTTCCAGTCATCTTTGCAGGCTTTACCCGTAAACTACACAGAATGCCAATCGTGTGGTCCATAACATGTACAGTCATCCTTTTAAGCAATGTATCTTGAGCTTATTTCTTGTTTGCTTTTCATTTTTTACTTTGATCATGTTTTCCCCATGAAACAAGTAGATAGTTGTCAGGCAGCAGGTCTTTTTTTGGATAAGAAACATTTTTACAAGTGGGGGCATCAGAGATTTCGACTTTCAGCATGTTACTTGGTACTTTAATAAAGCTGAATATAAATTATAATTAGAAATGCAGTGCAAGAAGTGGTTTGAGTTGAGTGCTGATTGTTTTTCTTATACTTGATTTTGACTGGCATTCCATTAATGTATTTAAAAAGTAATTTATTTTTTCATGCCTCACAACCTTTTTGTTTCCATCTTCTAGATATTAAGTAAGCTGTCATGCAGCCAATGCATTGAAATATTTTTATTCTTCTACACTTCATTTTGTCTTAATTGGACTCTCATAATGACGGTTTGGCACCCAGAGCAGTGTATTTAGTTAGTTTTTGTGGTTTTGAGCATAGCATCTCCCCTTTCTAGTTGGCCTCACCCCTTCCCATTGACCCCACCCATTCAACTGTCTCCTGCAGCCCCCCTTTGATTTGAAGTCACCAGCCGCCACTGTCCTCAGCAAAACATTAAAAAGGGCCCTCAGATTATTTTATTTTCTCTTCCTTGGAGTAATATTTGTTTTTGCCTTCTTGTAACTCAAATATGCGATATGTGTTAATCTTGCTATCAGCAATATACTTAGAAAAGTACCTGTTATTATTCTTGCATTTATTCAGTAACTAAATCTAAAAATTGTATTATATCTATTATTACAGCTGTTTAAATTCATTCTTGTTTTGTCCATTTTATACATGTTATTCCTCTTTACTATTATTTTCTGTGAGATTCCTTTTTAACAACTGAACTCCTAACTTTGCATTGCCCAACCCTACTGAATATTTAGCTTAAAGTATAATACCAATCATTGGAGTTGTTTATGTAATTGTAATCTTTACTAAATATGCATTGTTCAGTTTCTAGATTCCTTTCCAATATATCCAGATCATGTTGTTGAGGGATCAAGTCAACTGTGATCATTGTATGATCACTATGAAACTGTAGTGGTAGCAATGTATTTGTAATAATATAGTAAGTCTTAATCAAATGCACATAATCCATGACACTTTTCCCCTACTAAGATCATTCGCAACCTGAGTAAAACCTGCATTTTGTCATAAATTAAGGAACTTTATTTAACTATTTGTTCTTTTACAATTAGATATATTCAAATTTTCTCTACTGCCACATTGCTAACCTGAAAATCCAAACTGAGTGCTGACTAAACAAAATGAATTTGCAAGTTACCTTTTCCCTATAATGGACAAATATATTTTATCTTTTGTTAAAAACTGTTTTTGGGGTCTACATCATGATAGGATATAAAAGATCATGAATACAGCAATTAATCTCATGCAAAAAATAACTGAAAAACATGGGTAAACACCTTTTTCACCAATGAGGGCCATAATGTTGACAGCTCTTCTAGCAGTGGTCAAATAACTCACTTTTTTAAGGTCGTTTAAACCTGCATCCTGAATAATTTTGCTATTACAATGGTAGTGGTTTAATAACTTATCATCTCCATCCTTAATGTCTATTATATAGCCCAGGATAAAGAGTAAAGTACCTTATGTTTATTACTGCCTCTAGAAAAACAATGTGTTGATGCCCCTAGAAAAACAATGGGCAGGATTCACGAAGCTTCCATGTAAGAGTTAGCAAGTCTTACACGGAGGCTGCAGTTAAACGGGGTGATGTCAGCATGCCATGCATATTCATGAGGGCATGCTGAATCACACCCTAGGCTAACACGGTCCATGTAGCAAAGTAGGGGGCGTGTCCGCACGGCGAGTCCTGCAAAGGGACATGCCCCCAGAAGAATCACAGTCCCGAAAGGAAACTCCCATGAACGAGTCCGCGGAAATGTCAAGAAACACAACACCACACATGCCCCCACAGACTATAAACCTAACTGAAATGTAAAATGTAAAAATGAACAGTTTAATTTTTTTTATAATTTCAAAAATGTTTGCCCGTAATTGCGCTCATTTGTGCGGGTGTGCCCTTCGCTCAGCCACAGTTAGCAGTCATTGAAAAAGCATATAAGATCTAAATATGCAAATTAAGCCAAGTAGCAATAGCATAGCGGTAGAGACGCTGGCCAAAGAGGAGGTAGTCACAGTTCAAGCCCCAACAACATCATTTTTTATTTTTAGTGAAATAAGCACGAAACAATCCCCTGACATATATGTCTATGTATATATATATATATATATATATATATATATATATATATATATATATATATATATATATATATATATAAAACTATAATTTAAGTAAAATGTAATGAAATGGGCCATGTTTTTTTAAAGAAATCTGACACAATAAAAAAAAAATATTTTATAACTGCCCATAGCTGAGCAGCGCTCTAACAAGCTGAGTATGATTGCCCGTAGGTGACCAGTGGTTTAACAGGTGTAATATGAGTGCCCGGAGTTGAGCAGCGCTTTAACACGCTGAAACTGTGTGCCCGTAGTTGAGCAACATTTTTCATAGCGTAATATGCATGCTCATAGCCAAATAACACGTTAACCAGCCTAACCTGTTTGCGCGGAGCTGCGCAGCGCACCAACCAGCTTACCGGTAGGCAACGTTGAGCAACCTGTATCAAAGCCGCCTTTAAACAGACACACCTCCTAGCCTGTCTAGACAGTAGTAAAATAAAAAAAAAGCAATGCCCAGGCTCGAACCCAGGATACTGTGCATCATAGTCAAAGTACTGAACCACTAAGCCATGACAGCTGTACTGAAAAATGCAGTATTAGCATATATATAGGAATGAATGGAAATAGAAGCATGACAAAGCAGGTTTTTTTAAGCTGATACAATTCCAAAATGGCCAATCACAGATAAGTGCGGGGAAAAACGGCATATATAAGCCCCATAGGTGGGAATACACAGCATAACTGATTGTGGAACCTATTTGCAGTCAGGATGGCAGGTGTAGGAGAGGGTAGTCGCTTCCGAGCACAGAGGTGGGGTGTTGAGGAGTCCAAATACATGGTTTGGCTCCTAGTCCACGATCATGAGGCTCAACTCATGCACGGCCAGGTTCTGTGGGGAGCATACAAGGCAGAGGCATGGAACCGGTTGGTACATGATCTCACCAGTGCCACAGGCATACCAAGGACTGGTGAACAGGTCCGTCACCACCATGTGGACCTGAAGAGACAAAAGCAGGTCCAACTGAACCGTTGGATCCAGGAGGCCCGGCAAATGCCCAACGCCCTACTACTGAGTAAGTATCCATGTAATTATGTATGTAAGGAATTAGCTGATATTATGGAGATGTATGTTCCAATATGACTTCATTTATATTACAGCTGCAGGTGTGCGTTCTGTGAATCGGCGAGTCTATAGTGATAGGCTGGAGCGGTTGCGCCACCAGGCAGGTTAGTAATTATTTTTCTGTAATTGTTATACAATATAAGTGAGACAGCTTGTAAAAAAGTTCAGTGTAGTTACATATTAATAAAGTTCAAATAACACTAGAAGAAAGATTATGCTAGTACTGTATGATTAGATAAGTGATGTAGCCTGTAATCCAGAAATAAAAATTAAACAAGTCTGAAATAGAGATTTCCCACCTGTACTGTAATATCAGATAACCTGCTGCAGCCTGAAAATTAGTGGTAAACAAGCTAAAGACAATAGACATGTGTCAAATACATCCCCTTTGAAAATCTACCATATGAAACAAGTGAGCCTGTTGGAAAGGATTGTTGTAACTAAGTATGACATGTTAATAACGCCTAGAATAAAGTACCATCTTGAATTGTAAAAATAATACAAGTGAGAGTGTGAGAAAGAGGTATGAATCGACCAAGAAAGCTGTTATAACTTCTGAATAAAGTATACTGCAGTCAGTACATCATGAAATGAATGAGACAGCCACAACCAAACAGTGAAATGTTTGAAATAAAGTACTGAAGCTGGAATGTGTCTGTCCCACAATTTGAATATGTTGCTGTACCCTTGCAATATAGAGATAGTATGGTTGTATGAAATAATGAACATTCACAGTTGTCTAGAGCCATATAAATCAACTGTAGCAGGATGCTGTACCTGAACATAGCCAGATATGAACGTGTATGAATAAAAATACAATGTATATTAATGTAGCAGTAACAGTCCCATCACCAACAATCCTAAGGTTACATATAGGAAACTGTACTAAGACCTGTAGGGTATATATATCTGCAGCTACTAGAGATGTACAGCATATGTATAGGTAGTTGAAGTTGTGAATGAAATATTTCTTCACCCTACCCTATATTCACAAATAATGCCATTCCACAATGAACTGGGTATGTGTATTCACAATTAATTCCTATGGACATTTGTCCTGTTGGTTCAAACATATTTGCACGTACGTTGCTGCATGTGCCCTGTTCACATATCCAAACCTGATGGCCTGTTGCCATCAATCAACCCTGCATGCTGTTGGATTGTGTACTGTTGTTCAAAATATGCATGTGTTATGCTTGTTGTTCAATGTTTGGAATTCATGGGTGTTTGGTTAATGGGAATACTGATGCATGCTGTTACAAATAATTTTGAATGGTATTGTTTGTTACTGTCCCAAAATGTCATAAAATATTGCTAAACATAGGACAACAGGGAAGGTGGGTTCCAGTGGACCCACCTCTCCCACCTCAGCTGGCGAGTGCACCTGGCACTAGTGCCCAGACCGGAACCTCCTCCAGAGGCCCTGTGCCACCTTCGGGTGGAAGAGCTGCAGGGGATGGGGCTCATTCCCCCTCTGCAAGCGTGGCCGGAGGAGACCGTCCACTCACCCTCCAAAGTGTCCGGTCTGTGGTGAGTAGAGAGATCAGGCATTCTGTGCTTGAACCCCTACGCCAGCTTGAGGCTCGGGTAGCGCAACTCACGGGTGTGCCTGCTGCCAGTCCTACACAGCCCCCAGCACAGCCCCATCCTGGGCTGTGAAAGCACAGTGGCAACTGCCCATGGGTGGGGATCTCAGTTCCACTGTTGCCATCTGTGGGCTCATGGGCTCGCAATATCCAAACATCCATTCCCGTCAATTGTGTTCCCCCCCCACATGTGTCATATTCCGCCCCTGTATGCGTCTTGTATGTCTTGTCTGCTAACCTCCCCTACCTACCTCCCCAAATATACCTACTTCCTGTACCTCACATTCCACTCTCACCTGAAAAAAAAAATTAAAAAAGGGCACTCTGTTCCCGCAAATAAATTACTCCCCATACATAGCTGCCCATTTTGCAGGCATGTCTGCTGGACATGTGAACTGGTAATTACAACTGGCTGTACAACATATTTTGTTGTCCTCACCCCTCTCTCAGGGGTAGAAGGTTTCAAATTTCAAACCAAATTACAGACATATGCATAGCTGTTGCTGATAAAGAAATGGGCAGCTATGGGCCTTTCCTACATCCTTCCTGCAAATCCCGAGCTTGTTTTCCTACTGTCCTACCCTCTTTGTGCCCCCTTTTTCACCACTGTCCTATCGCCCCATTTTCTTTTCTTTCAAAGAAATTAGCGCAAGTGTGCGCGAGAGTAAGCACTTTTAAGCAGTTGTAAGTGGGTGTGCGCTTGTTTGCGCTTAGCTAAGCATGTGTGCGCAAAGCTAAGCGACAGTGCGCATGCGTGAGCACCGCGCAAACCAGCGCTAACCCACTTACAACTGCTTAAAAGTGCCTTCGTCACTCTGAATGAAAAGGCCTGTAGTCTGCTCAGCAGCAAAATAAAATTCCTCTGTCAGTCTCAAACCCAGGACCTTGGAAACACTAGTCTGCATGACTTACCACTAAGCCATGACTGATATACAAGAACTTTGTGCTAAAAGCAATATATCATGAAATAGTAGGACTGAATGTAAAGGGAATATAGGAAGGCTATTACACAAAGCTTTTCTTGTATCTTTACTGGCAATTCTTGTGGATTTGTATAACATTAGTGTGAGAAGAGAAACAGCCATGCTAGTCGGTAGCTAGTAGGTAATAATGTGACAGTAGCACTTTGCAAACCACACACACTATCAGAGCAGGATAAACACTGCCATATTTGAATAGGTAAGAGGCCAGACCTCGCAACTGTGACTGATTTACAGAGATGTCCCTGATTTGAAAACAAATGTTAACTGTGCCCCACTGACTCCCTGTGAAATGTACTAACAGTAGGCAGAAAGGTGTTTTATCCCACGTAATGGTAACTGTCAATTACTGAAAGTATGCACTACTTGCATGTCAGAAATGGTGTAGTAATACATATGCTCAAAATACCCCACAGTCACAACTGCAGAATATCTGAAATATATCAAGGGTGTATCCCACTGATATGTACCATTCCCTGAGGCTGATAAAAGATACACCTGAGAGTATCTGAGGCCTGCAAGTGTCACAAACTCACAGGCATACCATTCCGTCTGCTGTCACACACTCTGTGAATAGCTGTAGAATAGCTTCCACAAGCACACCCGCATGTAGGTGTACAACCCACAAATATCAAAGGATGTAGCCAACTAATAAAATAAGGACAGTATAGCAGTTTACAAGCGCTGCATGTGCCTGCTATCCATAACTGTTAGTACAAAGTACAAGGCCCCACTACTGCTCAGCAGCAAAATAAAATACCTTTGTAGGTGTCAAGCCCCACACCTTGGCCAGACCAGACTGCATGCAGTACCACCAAACCACAACAAACATATAAGGAATTGCTGCTGAAAGAAATATAGCAAGCATTACAAGGAGTGAATGTAAATGGAAAATAGGAAAGCCATAGCAACACATTCCAGTAAAGACACCTAGCAGGCATTCAAGGAGTGAATGTAAAGGCCAAATAGTGAAGCCATAGCAACAAATTGCAAGAGCCACTGCTGTATACCAGTTACTCCACAAGTCCCACAGGAAAGCACATACTCCCATTTAAACAGTATTAGTATTATTAGGTGTCAGTTAACATACACACTGAGAACAATAAACTGGAGGAAGCAATAGTCAGGTTTCAGTACAACATGCATTTCAGTGCCTACAACACAGCCTGAAATATGAGAGACATACCAACCTTTACACTCACAGAACAGTGTCCACAGCATACCAGCATGGTCCCCACCTTGAAAATCTGAAAGGGCTATGCCTACCTAACCTAACATTTTATAGCACTGTCCTGAAATCACAGTGAGAACTGCAATTACCACACAGCAGGCTGCATGCAATTAGTAAATGCTGGCTAACAATTGGTGCAGAGGCCATCACATGCACATGTGCATATACCTACAAAAGCAGCCTGTACTCCCAGTCCACACATGCAATACTTTCATTGCAACATCCGGAGGGAGAGACAGAGAGAGAGAGAGAAAAAGAGAAAAAGAGAAAAAGAGACACCGAGAGAGGCACAAAAAAAAACAATAAAAACCAGCAAGCTAACCAGCAGCAGGCCAACAAGCAGCAAGCCATCACAAACAGCAGTGACAAACAAAGGTAATGTAAACTAATAATCTAATAATCTACATACTGTGAACCCTCCATATGTGTTAGCAGTCTGTATCTATATATATATATGAAGATGTGCATAGGGCAGGGGACATACTGCAACTGTTAGTGAAGGCTGGACATACATATGTATTTGAAGGTTGCTATGTACACATATCAATGTAGGTTGTAGTGCAACGTACAATGTAGGTTGTACAGTAATGGATGTTTAGCAGTATGTTAGTGTGTGTATTTGTATGTGTAAATAAAAAGGTATATATATATATATATATATATATATATATATATATCTTATATGTATATGTATGTATATATATATATATATATATATATATATATATATATATATATATATATATATATATATATATATATATATATATATATATATATATATATATATACTGAGAGAGGCACATGTGTGCAGATGTATTGCAACAGGTGCCTGGTGACAAAGGCATGGACTGAACACCAGTGTGGATACTGGAGTACCATACCCCATTCCAAAACACTTACACCACTTACCACCGCATAGGTGGTTGCCTGCCTACTACTGGATGTGTCAGGAGGGAACATGGGAAACAAGTGTACAATAGCCTCCCCTTTGATATTCACAGTGGCACACTAGTCTTGTAATACCTGTACATGGTACGTGTCAGCAGAAATGGTGTGTCAGCTAGGGAAATGTAGGTCACTGTAGCCCTCTACACCTCACAATGTCCTACATGGTATGTACCTCCCATGACAACTACAGAAAGGGAGAAGGACACAGTCATACCTAACAAACAGTGATAATGCCCTCAAACACATTACCTATGCAGAGTGACTGACAAAACCACAGATAAAGTGCCTTTCATACTACCTACACAGAGGTTACCACTGCTGGATATATATAGTTAAGTCACACCCATAACAGTTGTCCAACAACCATGGTAACACCTCACAATATCCCCAGCCTAAATGACCTATGTCTGTCATCCTTGGCACCGCAGTAAACAGCACATGGTGGAGGTACAGGTTCCTACCCACAAATAAGCCATACCCTGGAGTAAATCACCCAGCATTAAGAAGCAAGGCTCCCCATTAGTAGATGTCAGACATACCCTTGTTGAATGTTATGCAGATAGGTAATATGCCATATGAGTCACCCTGTGTAACTGTTTGACAGGAGCAAGTACAATCACATCACATCACATCTGTCCCAAGGGGCAGGGTAGCATAACAGTATGCTGCTGTAGGCCCAGGGCCAATAGCATACTACCTACCTATGACACAATGCACACACACATGTACTCATTGCAATACCAACTATGTGAGGTGGAATGAGTGTGCCACTGACTGTGTGCAAGGTCTGTAATGGTGTGATTGCTCAGCATGACTTTGTGTCTGTCATGGTAGTGTGTGTCCTTGGTTTGAGGCCAGAGAAAGATGTGTCAGGTATTGGGATACAAACATACTACATTGCCATATGTTGTGCTGTGGTTCCCTGTATGTGACTGTGGTGTAGGTAGGGTTATGGCAACAAAGACTAGGGTGCATTACTAGTGAAAGTTTTACTGTGCATTGCATGCATTGACAATGTTCCCCATACATTACCTTGATACAAACCCCCAGTGTGAGGTTGTGCATTGGACCTCAAACAGTGTGCCGACTGCTGGAGTATACTAGTTTGTTGTATGGAGTGTGCCAGGCACTGTCACACAGTTGTTGGCTGAGCACTGATATGTGGTCATTTACATGTGTATCCCCCAATAGACAGACAGATGCTATATATGGCAGTTCAGTGATATCACTACAGCAGGGTATTATGTGTGCCATATCACTTGCTCACATATTTTTCTTTTCCTTCCAGGGCGATGGTGCACCAGCGCAACCCCACGTACTCTGCTGCAGAAGAAGAGGAGATACACCAGAGCCTGGTGCGGGATTTTGCAACACTCTTTTCCCGCACCAGCCAGAACCAGCAGGAGAGGGCTGCACTGTGGCAAGACCTTGTCCGTCGGGTAAATGACATAGGCATGCATAACCGGACATATGAGCAGGTACGCCATCACTGCAGTGATTTAATTAGAAATGTCCGTCAGCGTGCGTCTGATATCCACAGGCAACAGCTTACCACAGGTGGTGGGGCGGCTATACACCCCCCCTCACCAGACTGGAAGGGCTCCTCCTAAGTGTTGTGGCTCCAGCCCAACAACAACATCCGCAGACATGTGTAATGATGGAGGCTGGAGCCACCAGTATGTGGACTTGGAACGTGCAGGTAACATGCCATATCTATAGTTGACTGTTCTCTACACTGGTAGTTTATGCATGTGTGAGGTGTGTACTGTGTTTGTAGCTGTTATCCTGGTAATTATTGTGCAAGAGTGATATTCTCAATATCAGCAGTAGACCTGTGAAAGCCAACTGTTGTACTACTGAACTGTATCATACTCACAGTATCAATGGCACAGTTGTGCCCACTGACAATAAATGTCTTATTTGTGCAGGTCCCGCTGGTGTAACAGCAAGGCAGCCAATCCATGCTGGTGAGTGTGCAATAACAATACCTTTAATACTAATGATAATAATAGTAATAATACCCTCAAACAGTATTGCTATGTGTTTGATTGCAGGTGTGTTTGTGTTTGTGTGTTTGTATCTCATGCACTGAGGAGTGTGCATGTGTGCATGTGCGCATGTGCCCATGTGCGCATGTGTGCATGTGCCCATGTGTATCTGTGGTAACATTGTGTACACATTGTAAACTGTGTTTCCTGTCTTCCTCTCACAGGTTCTGGTGTTGCTCTGGTGGTGTGCAGCAGGGAACCTGAGTCCACTGCTGGGGATAGTGATAATGATGATACCTGTGTAATGGCACAGGGAGGTGTGCCAGGGTCTGTTGTTGGTCAGCCAATCGACAGTACACAGCTGTCAACCCCATCAATGCGCACAGTCATCCTGCCAATACATCCATTGTCACCAATGTCCCTAGGTGATGGACAGCATACAGTGGACATTGACTAGGGTAATGTGGTATCAGTGGCACATGCATCCCCTCACAGCAGCCATGGCCAGAGTCCTGACATGGTACCACACAGGCAGATGTCCAGGGGTTCTCGTGGGAGCATCTGTGGTCGTACTGCCCCTGTCAGACGTGCCCACAAAGGTCTTTCAACCTCAGCTATGTTCCGGGCTGTAATGCAGGCACAGTCACATATGGAACGGTACACCAAACAGGGTCTGAGGGAGCTGAGAGCACATCGCACTGCTATGAATGACACTATGCGTGACGTTGTGGCTGCCATCCGTAATTTCATCAAGGTCATTGACAGACGTTGGGGGGCACATTAGATCTGTTCCACAACTACATGTCCATGAGCCAGGGCAATGCAGGACAGTTGAGGCTTTGACGTGGACATATGCCAGCAACATCAGCAGCTGGCAGTTGTCGTGGACGACAACAAACCCGTGGCCGCTCCCATAATGCCAGTACTAGCCCCAGCAATGCTGGGTCTGTGCTGTCATCAGACCACCCTAGGAGACCACGTGCATGTGGCTCTGGACAGTCCCAGCAGGGACATGTCTCCAGTCATCAACCAACTGCTTCTGATGACAGCATCCAGTCCGGCTTAGTACCTGATACTGTCCGTAGCACCCCCGCCAGGCACAGGTACCGTGTCCGTGTCCAGAGACAGTGATCTGTATGACCTGGCAGGTACAGTCTGTGGCTGTCCACAAACACCTGTATATGGCAGCCACGAGGTGGAACTGTGTGCATGCATACACACATGCATAATGCTAACACCTAGGGCTAACACATACACGCACACACCGCATCAACATTGCCCCATCTTGTACTGTTGTCCCTAACACGCACACACATACGTGTCGATTGGTTGCATCAGTGGCAGACTCAGGCATATCAAGTACACACCCTGTGCATATGATGAAACTGTGCCACCTCCTGCAATCTGTAACATTGATGCAGGAACAGGTTACCATGGTGCTGATGCACAGGGTGACTACATAGAAGTGTAGTAATATTATCATGTTGTCAACAGTACAGTGTAATGATATCATTGTGGGTATATCCCAGCATGCCTGATGCATTAACAGTATGATTGTCATTGTATTGTTTGGTACACCCCTATTAATTACTATAGTGTAATGTCTGCACATCTTTGTATTCTGGTGGTAAGGCTGAAAACAGAAGGCCACCTACATAGGTAGCACAGGGGATAAGAAAATGGAAGTGATGATACTCAATGATGGACATGTAAACCGCAAGATGTATGCAGTCCAAACTCTACTCTGCATGGAGAATGTTGATATCTGTGCAGTAATAGACAACAGGTTCAAGACTCCCAAGAGCACCCTAGCACTACCAGGTTACACCTCATACCATGCTTGACATCCCCAAAACACAGAACTAACTATGACGGGAGGGTGAGTCACATTAAATGTCAAGGATACTGTGGTGGCAGGACAGGTAGCTTACATCCTACTAAGTTGGGAACTCCTGATTGAGGGCTCAGTGTCTGTTATTCTAAATGTGTATTAGTTCTGGTTTAAGCACTTGGGCTTCAGGCCAGTTATTTTACATTACGAAGGTTCATGGTCTGCACTCTTGTGGGAGGAGAGACTGGACTCTGCCCGTCTGAGCTGGGAATTTCTGGCTAAAAGCTTATAGTGCCTGCATATTTGAACTGTTTCTTACTGAATTTGGTACACCTTGTTTGCTGTAGCATAGACTAGATCCAGGCCTGCTGAATGTAGCTTTGTTTGTATGCTTGTTTGCTTGTTATTTCCCTGAAACACTAATTCCACCTGAAACGCAGCTTTACAGCGCCTCTGTGGATCCCTAGTGACATCTGCATTGCTTACTGTACTTATTTCCTTGTTTCACTTGAAAGAAAGTTACTGTTTGTCATTTTTGCATTTAAGTTACCTGTAACACATTGCATTTGAGTTACCTGGCACTTGCTCACTAAAGCATTTATATATGCCAGCACTAACAAATTAAAAGCACTACACCCTCACAAACTCACCTTGAGTACCTTGTTCCCCATTGGCCCTTTTTGTTGTCAATTATAAAGGAATTCACAATACTATTCTAGCATGTCCAAAGGTCAGTTGTCAATCCCCTCTCCAGTCCAGCTGGTGAATCTGGGAATCTTGAGGCAATGTTACAACTGCCTCATGTACACAGACAAGCCTCTCCTCCTCCCAACAAATTCCAACACATGTGAGAGATGCAACCATATAGCCAAACTGGAGGCTAAGCTCTCTCAACTCAGTACTGGCGAAACCTGTCAGGAGGAGAAGGAAACCACAGTCACTACAATTCCAGTCTCACATAGACCTACCACGACAGCAATCCAAACACATAAACACACAAAAACATACTTGGAGTCTCTAAATAAAAATCTGCCTAAGCAGTAGACACCTCCAAAGCAGACACACAAGCAACCGCTACCCCAGAACAGAACATGTGCAACACATAGATCACAAAGCCAGTGTGCCGAACAATCACAGCCGTTAAGGCTAAACAACACACCTGATACACTTGTAATAGGTGCCTCTATCGTCAGGCACACTGACATCCCGCTCACCAGGCTGAACAAGGAGAAGGTCACGGTGAGATGCCTGTTGGGCGCTATGATCTGCCACATAACACAAGCACACAGGTCCCTCCAAGGCATATACAAATTTGACTCAGTCATTGTCCATGCCAGTGTGAATGACCTGAGATGTACCTCCATGGACTACATGATAAGAGACATAGAGGAGCTCTCTGAGCATGTGGCCCAAGCTGGTATGACCCTGACCTTGAGTAGCATCTTATCCTCACCAAGAATGATGCCACAATATGAAGACAAGATGATCAATTTCAATAATTGGCTTAAGTTTCGGTGTCATTCAAAGGGGATCCAATGCCTGTCAGCCTGGGATGACATGCTCGACAAGCCATGATGCTTTGCTAGGGACGGCTTGCACCTGTCACCCCTGGGCTTTCGGATATTGGCAAAGGCTCTTGCTACCCCCATAGTGCCTGTTTTAGGCAAGGCTCAAAAGACAAAACCACCTCCATAGGTATCACAAGGGATAGGAAACTAATAGTAATGCTACTCAACACTAGCAGTGTAAACCTCAAGATGCATGCACTGGAAACTGTCCTTAGCATGGAGAACATCAATATTTGTGCAGTAACAGAATCCTGGTTCAAGGCTCCCAAGAGCACCCCAGCACTGCCAGGTTATACCTCATAGCATGCTTGTCGGCCCCAAAACTTGCACCGAACCAGAACAGGAGGGGGAGTATCAATATTCATCAAAGATACACACACCTCCAGGTTGGTGGCACAGCACAAAGCATCATCAGAGACTATCCATGTGCAACTAACAGTGGGTAAAACTGCCTTCCAGTTCATAGCCTGGCACACACCACCCTCCCAAACCCAGGAACCCCACTTGGCCTTCCTGAGAACACTGGAAATATGAAGGTCTCTCCAAACACCATTATATTGGTGGACTGCAACTACCCAAACATAGACTGGGAGCATTACTCTAGCTCCAACACCCTAACTCAAAGGTTCCTAGCATTTATACACTCAAATGCTATGGAACAACTTGCTACCACTCCCACAAGAGGGGGAAACATACAGGACCTGTTCATCACCAACATGGGGACTCTATGCTCCAGACCAGAAGTGTACCCCTCACTGGTAAGATCAGACCATAAACTAATCTCACTGGATATTCACATCCCAACCCCACCCCCTGCCCACAAAACCACAATGTAAAACCTCTCTACAGCAAATTCCACACCCCTCAAAACCGAGGTGGAATCCTTCAAAGCCCCCGGGCCTGTGGAAAATACGGCCCAGACCACAGAATCCTTTACAAACGCATTTTATGAACACCTTCAGGAAAGCATGGATCATGCAATCCCAAATTAAAACAAGACCCAATCCTACAAACGCAGACATCCTGTCTGGTGGACCACAGCCATAAACAAACTATACAATAGAAGGAGGAAGCTACTACATGACAGAGGAAAATCCCAAAAAGGGGAGGCATCTCTGTTCAGTGTTAGCAAAATACTATGGGCACTCATAAAATCGTCTAAGGCCAGCTTCGAGAGATGAAATGCACAGGACACTAAGGATGATTACAAGGCTTTCTTTAGTTATGTTAGGAACCTGGGTGGGAATTCCCAGATATGCTCAGAATTAGTCCAAAATGACATAAAACTAAACCGAACCCACAGACATTGCCAACAACCTAGCAGACAGGTTCAGCGCAAACCCCCCCCCCCACCAGAAAGGCAAATATCTATCCCAGCAGAGTGCTGCCCCCCTGACATCTCAGATGCTCAGTTAAGAGCTGCCCTCTCCAAAGCAAGTAACACAGCATCAATGGGACCAGACGGTGTCCCGGGCTGCATCCTACATGAACTCCAAGATGAGCTAAACCCAAACACAAAACTACTGTTCAATCTCAGCCTTACCACAGGTTATGTACCCAAAGAGTGGTGTACAGCAACAGTGGTCCCTCTCCACAAAGGTGGTGCCTCAACGGATCCTGGAAACTATCGCCCCATAAGCCTGACTAGCTTGGTCTGCAAAGCTATGGAAAGGATCATCATGGATCTCATACATAAAGATATTGGGGACATACAGACACTGGATCCTACCCAGTGTGACTTTAAGGGCAGATCCTGCCTCTTACACCTGGTTGATTTCTTTGAAACAGTCACCAAGGCCATTGACAAGGGGAAGGTGGTCCACACAGCCTACCTGGACCTCGCAAAAGCCTTCGATACAATACTCCACTCAGGCATTATAGGTAAGCTCACCAGCTTAAATATACACCCCTATGTCACTAGATAGGTTGCAAACTGGATCAAGGATGGAACTCACATGGTTAGAATTGCTGGAGCCATGTCAGACTCCAAACCAGTTACAAGTGGCGTCCCACAAGGCTCAGTCCTGGGACCTCTCCTGTTCGGTATATATGTCTCGGAGGTACAGGCCAACATGGAAGGACTGTGGCTGATCAAGTTCGCGGATGACTGCAAACTGGGTGCTATAATTGACTCTCCAGCCGACACAACCATCCTCCAAAAGGGCCTCATAGAAACAGACAACTGGTGCCAGAGCCATGGCCTCAAGCTAAATGCCACAAAGTGTATAGTCATCCCCTTTGGCAAAAACAAAGTGGCCACAAATGACCACATAGGTGGTAATCCAGTACGTACGGAAGAAGTAATTAGGGACATGGGAACCGAAGTTGATAGCAATCTCTCATTTGACGACCATGTGGCCAAAGTGGTTAGAAAAACATTTTATATAGCCCACCTAATCATGACAGGATTCACATCTAGATCAGGGGAGGTCATCGTGCCTCTTTACTCATCCCTCATCAGGACCATAATTGAGTACAATGCCCCTTTTGGGATGTACCTTACCAGACACCTGCAGCAACTGGAAAGACCACAAAAGTACCTCACCAAGAGGATCAAAGGGCTCAAACAGATGCCACATGCTGCCCGGTTAACATAACTCCATACTCTGTGGCATACCGCCTGCTCAGAGGCGATCTGTGCCAGACGTATAATGCCATGTCCAACCCAGAAATAATGGACATGCTGCACCTCAGAAAATCAAACTCCCTTCGAGCTTTGCGCTCGAGCGACTTGAACCTCAGCACTGACATCAATAGGACATGTTGGAGGGACAGATTCATAACCCAGAGGCTCCCTTCACTCTGGAATAAAATCCCAGTCCAGGTTAGGCAGAGTCCCTCATTGACTCTCTTCAAGAAGAATCATGATGAGTGGATGGGGGCTCATAGGTGTACCCCGGGTATCACTTCTGTGTCAATGTTAGACAGAGGCACAGTATACTAACCTCAGAAAAGGGCATAGCAACATTAATCTAAAATGGGTGGTGAAAGCCAAACACACTCTGGCTTGGCTTATAAATGCCCTAGGGCAGATAGCCTAGTATGAACCTATGAACCTATGTACCTATACCCACACCCCCAGGTTGTTGCCACAGTGTGACGCATCACAGACTATCCACATGCAACTAACAGTGGGTTAAACTGACTTCCAGTGCATAGCCTGCTACGGACCACCCTCCTAAACCCAGGTAACCCACTTGGCCTACTTATGAATACATGAATATCTGCAGGTGTCTCCAAACAACAATATATTGGGCAGCTTCATTTACCCACACATAGACTGGGAGCATTACTGTAGCTCCAACACCCTAGGTGTAAGGTTCCTAGAATCCATACACTCAATTGCTATGGAACAACTTGTTACCACTCCCACAAGAGGGGAAAACATGCTGCACCTGATCATCACCAACATGTGGACTACATGCTCCAGACCAGAAGTGCATCCCTCGCTGGTAAGATGACACCATAGACTACTCTCACTGTATATTCACATATCAAATGCAGCCCCTGCACAGAAAACCAGTCATAAAGTTGTGTAATGCAAATTCCATGTATTCACATGAAGCAGGCTTCAGACATGGGAACTATTTAAGGTCACAGGTACATATGTCTATGTGGCGCACACATACCTCGTGTGCATTCACATTACTGATATAATCTATGTCATACAATATTAAGAGCAACACCCCACACACATGGACAAACTGTGTGACAAAAACACACATGGCATTTGTAGGATTCAAACCCCTACCTAACTATGTTATGACACTTGAGAGAGAGAGAGACACATTAGCAGAGTACGCTATTTGCATTATTGGGAGGTTTCCCTTCACCTGCTATACTTATAGGGTGCTGACATCATCAGTGTTTAGAAAGAGGAATGTGCATCATGTAGTGTGTTCTTCTAATTGCCAAAAGGGACATTTCTTTCACACAGAACTGCACACACCCTAAACCCCCTCACCCAAACTGAGCATTTGCAGGATTCAAACCCCTACCTAACGATGCTATAACACTGGAGAGAGACACATTAGCAGAGTGCGCTATTCGCATTACTGGGAGGTTTCCCTTCTCCTGCTATACTTATAGGGTGCTGACATCATCAGTGTTTAGAAAGAGGAATGTGCATCATGCTGTGTGTTCTTCTAATTGCCAAAAGGGACATTTCTTTCACACAGATTTGCACACACACTAACCCCCCTCCCCCAAACACATACACTCAGCAGGATTCAAACCCCTACCTAACTATATTATGACACTTGAGAGAAACGCATTAGCGGAGCACGCTATTTAAATTACTGGGTATCTATTCTTCTCCTGCAGTATTTATAGGGTGCTGACATCATTATTTATAAAGTGGTATGTACATCTATTACTATCTGTCAGTTAGGGGGATAGCATATATATGCATTAACAGCCTCCTACTTCAGGGTCAGATATGCACATCAGCACTGCCAGGTTATGTTTTATACCATGCTTCGTGACCACAGGACCTGTAACACATAACACAACCAGTTCAGACCACCCCTCCCATATCCAGGAAACACACTTTGCTTCCCTGGGAACAGTGTAGGATATGAAGGTGTTCACATACACCATTACAGTGGTTAACTTCAGGTACAGGTATATTGTGTGGGGGAACTACTCAGGCCTCAACAACATCACCCTACAGCCACTACAATTTGTGAATCCATGTGCTATGGCAGGACCACTCACCACAGCCACAAGGGGGAATACATATTGGACCTGACCATCTGCAACATGGGGACTCTATGTTCCACATCAGAGGTAGACCACCATTGTTAATATCTGACCATACCCAACTTTCCCTGGACATCCATATCCCATCCCCAACCCCAGGCAAGGAAGTCACTGCAAACAAAGTATTTATCAAAAGCAGACTTTGCACTTGTGAAGACTGGGGTGGAAGACTGCAAAGGACCCATGCTGGGGGATTATACAGGCCACTCTGCATAATCCTTGACAATTGCATTCTATGAGCATCTGGAAGGTTTGCATTGATCATGCTCTCCCAAGTAAACACAAGGCTCCTCCACAACAGGAGACCTGTCTGGTGTACACCAGCCATATATAAGCTGTACAACAGAAGGAGGGAGCTAATACATTACAGAGCAATATCCCACAGAGGGAGGACGTCTCTGAACAGTATTGGCATGACACTTCAATCCCTCAAAATCATCACGTCAAAGTGTTGACAGTGAAACTGTCCAGACACTGCAGATAAGGCTCCCCTCAGTCTGTAATTGATGCCCAATTACTGTTATAAGTCCTCACCAACCCTCTTCCAGCAAACACCAGCCACATGGATGTGACATTGCAAATTCAACCCCTAAGATCTCCACTGTGTGCCTGCTTGACGGAGGCACAGCACACTAGCCTTAAATGGTGCCTTCTGTGACCTACTTTACAGAGGCACAGTAGCCTACTGTACTGGGGAGGCAGACGCCAAGCACACTCTGGCTAAGCTTGTATTCCCTAGGGCAAACAGCCTAGTATTGACCTCTACACCCATATGTTTAATTTTCAGATGCACAATATTTGTTGCTGATAAACTGTTTGCAGGTCTTTATTGCCATAGCTTTCCCTGTTTTTATGAACAACTTGTGTATCTGTGGAAGATGTTTGAATATGAGAGGGATCCACTAATTAGCTTATGTCTCTGTAGTCATTTAACTGTGTGCACTGGGTAGATTGCTGTATTGTGAGAGGTTCCTGGATTACACATACAAATACCAGATATGTGTGGCCAACTGCTAAACTGAGACATGGCCTAAGTGTGTGAGCATGCCCAGTTCAGGCTTTCCATGGCTTGTTGCCTGACATATGTCTCATTTATAAGTGTGCGAGCATGCCCAGTGTGAGCTTTCCATATGTTGAAATCTGCAGTCCACCACATTTGTGGTTGTGTGTGAACTTTAACAATATTTCACATTTATAGTTGTGTGTTGGGAGTCACGTTGTGTACTTACTGCCCAACTGCTTTGTGTCTGAACCCAACAGGGATTATACTGTGCCTGCAGGGTTTCCATGGGATAGTTTGCATACAGTTATCAACATCCTTTCATACTGACCAAACACTGTAATATCGTATAGTGTACTGGTTCAGTACTTTCACTGTGGTGGACAGTATCCTGGGTTTCAGTCCTATCACTGCTTTAAATATTCATAGTGAGCACACCAGACTGGTTAAGGGCCAGTTGTGCACATATGACCATGTTGCATTTTGTTCAGATATGGACTACTTAAACCAGGCTTGTCCAACATTGGTGGTGTATTCCGCAACTTGAGTGGACATTGACAAACACTAGCTATGTGCCCTAGGCCATTTCTAATGCTAGTCAGAGAGTGTGTTTGTCCTTCAACACACATTGTAACTGGATTTTGCCATGACATATTTCAAGGTTAGTATACTGTGCCTCTGTCTACCCGTGACATAACAGTGATACCCAGGGTAAACCTACCATCTCCCATCTCCCATCCACTCATCAAGATTCCTCTTGAGGAGAGTCAATGAGGGACTCTCTGGCTAACCTGTACTGGGAGTTTACTCAAGAGTGGAGGGAGCTTCTGGGTTATGGATCAATCACTACAGCATGTCCTATGTATGTCAGTGCTGGGGTTCAGGTCTCTCATGTGCATAGCTCACTGGCATTCAGATTGTACAAGGTGCAGCATGTTCATTGATTCCAGCTTGGACATGGCTTTATACATCAGGCACAGATTGCCTATGGGCAGGCAGTATGGCACTGTGTGGCGCTGCAGTTTGTTTAATCAGGCAACACATGGCATCTGTTTGAGCTCTTTTATCCTCCCGGTGAGGTACTTTTGGGGTCTTTCCAGTTGATGGACGTGTCTGCTGAGGTACATCCCACAGGGGCCATTGTACTCAATTGTGAGGCTGATGAAGGATGACTGAAGAGGCACAATGACCTCCCCTGATCTAGATCTGACTACCTTCATGATTAGGTGGGTATATGGTATGTTTCTGTAACCACTACAGCCACATGGTTGTCAAATGCAAGATATCTATCAACTTGTGTCCCCAGGTCTCTTATTACTTCTAAAGTACTTAATGGGTTAACACCTATGCGGTAATTGGTGGGCACTTACTGTTTATCCACAGGGGATGACTATACACTTTTCTGAAATTAGCTTGATGACATGGCTCTGGCACCAGTTGTCTGTTTCTATGTGGCCCTTTTGTAAGATGCTTGTGTCAGCTGGAGGGTCAGATATGGTGCCCAGTTTGTAGTCCTCTGCAAACTTGTTCAGACACAGTCCTTCCATGTTGGCCTGTACCTATGGGAAATATATACCAAACAAGGGAGGTCCCAGGACCGAGCCTTGTGGGATGCCAGTTGTAGCTGGTTTGTAGTCTGACATGGCTGCAGCATTTCTGACCATGTCAGTTCTGTCCTTGGGCTGGTTTGCAACCCATCTACTGACATAGGGGTTTATATTTAAGATGGTGAGCTTATCTATAATGAACACGTGGGGTATTGTATGGAAGGCTTTTGCAAGGTTCAGATAGGCTGTGTGGACCACATTCCCCTCATCAATGGCCTTGATGACTGTTTCAAATGAGTCAAACATGTTTAAGGGGCAGGATCTGCCCTTAAGAAAGCCACGCTGGGTAGGGTCCAGTGTCTGTAGGTCCCCAATATCTTTATTTCTGAGGTCCATGATGATCCTTTCCATAGCTTTGCAGACCAAGCTTGTCAGGATTCTGGGGTGATAGTTGGCAGTATCCATTCAGGCACCACCTTTGTGGAGAGGGACCACTGTTGCTGTACACTGCTCTTTGGGTACATATCCTGTGGTAAGGCTGAAATTGAGCAGTAGTGTTATTTGGCGTTCCATTCTTCTTGGAGTTCATGTTGGACACAGCCCAGGACACCATCTCGTACCATTGATGCTGTGTGTTTTGCTTTGACGATGCTGGCTGTTACCTCAGCATCTGCAATGTCAGGGGGCCAGCACTCTGCTGGGATAGATATTTGGCATTTTGGTGGGGGGGGGGGGGTTGCACTGAACCTGTCAGTTTGGATGTTGGCAATGTGTGTGGGTTTGGTGTATTGTTTGTAATATTTGAGTAATTCAAAGCATATCTGTGAATTCCCACCAAGGTTCCTACCATCAGTTAAGAAAGCCTTGTGATTATCCTTAGTGTCCTGTACAATATGTATCTTCATAGGTTCATACTAGGCTATCTGCCCTAGGGCATTTATAAGCCTAGCCAGAGTGTGTGTGACTTTCACCACCCCTTGCTATGTGAATATTATGCCCATTGAGGGTTTACTTTACTGTGCCTCTGTCTAGACGTGACACAGTGATGACCCCCAGTGTAAATCTACGATCTCCCATCCACTTGGCAAGATTCCTGTTGAAGAGAGTCAGTGAGGGGCTCTGCCTAACATGGACTGGGATTCTGTTCCAGAGTGTAGGGAGCCTCTGGGTTATGAATCTGTCCCTCCAGCACATCCTATTTATTTATGTGTTGAGAGTGACATCTCTCGCTCTCGCGGCTCTGATGGATTTGGATTTTCTGAGGTGGAGCATGTCCATTAATTCTGTATTGGACATGGCCTTGTACATCGGGCATACATCACCTCTGAGTAGGCAGTATGTGACTGCATACAGCTGGGGTGTCTTCAGCCAGGCAGCATATGCAAATGTTTTAGACCCTTTATCCTCTTGGTGAGGTACTTTTGAGGTATTTCTAACTGCTGCAGGTGTCAGGTAAGGTACATCCCAAATGGGGCATTGTATTCAATTATGGGCCTGATAAGAGAAGGGTATAGGGGCACAATGACCTCTCTTGATGTACATGTGAATCCTTTCATGATAAGGTGGCCAATATAGAAGGTCTTCCTAGCCACGTTGGCAATGTGAGTGTCACATGAGAGTATACTGTCCACTTGCGTCCCTAGGTCCCTGATTACTTCTTCCATACATAATGGATTACCACCTATGTGGTAATTTGTGAGTACCTTGTTTGGTATTTGGAGAGACATTCATACTCTCCAGTGTCTTCAGGAAGGCTGAGTGGGGTTCCTGGGTTTGAGAGGGTGGTCTGTAGCTTGCTACAAACTGTACAGCAGTTTTGCCTACGGTTAGTTGCACATGGATGGTCTCCGATGCTTCGTGCATTGTCAGTAACCTGGACGTGTGGGTATCTTTGCTGAATATGGATACTCCCCCTCCTTTTGTGGTTTGGTCCAGGTTTTGGGGCCGAAAAGCATGAGATGAGGTATAACCTGGTAGTGCTGGGGTGCTCTCAGGAGCCTTGATGCAGGTTTCCGTCACTGCACAGACATCGATGTTCTCCATACCGGGGAGGGCCTCGAGAGCATGCATCTTGAGGTTTAGACTTCTGGCATTGAGCAGCATTACCCTTATGTTTTTTCCACTTATGTTTTCTAGGGAGGTGGGTTTGTCTTTTCAGCCTTGCCTACAAAAGGCACTACGGAGGTGGAAAGAGCCTTAGCCAATATCCAGACGCCCAGGGGTGACAGGTGCAAGCCATCCCTGGCAAAGCAGCGTGGCTTGTCAAGCATGTCATCCCAAGCAGACAGACATTGGAACCCCTTGGAATGACACCAGTAATTGAGACAATTGTTAAAGCTGATCATTCTGTGTTTGTACTGTGGCATCATTCTTGGTGAGGGTAGGATGCTGCTCAGGGTCAGAGTCATACCGGCCTGGCCTACATAATCGGAGAGCTCCTCTATGTCTCTTTTCATGTAGTCCAGGGAGGTACGTCTCAGGTCATTCACACCAGCATGGACAATGACTGAGTCATATTTGTACTTGCTTTGGAGTGACCTGCATGCTTGTGTTATGTGGTGGATTGTAGCAGCCTACAGGCAGCTTACTGTACCCTTTTCCTTGTTCAGTCTGGTGAGCGGGACATCAGTGTGTCTGACTATGGAGTCACCTATTACAAGTGTATCAGGCATGTTGTTTGTCCTTAAGGGCTGTGACTGTTTGGCACACCGACTTTGTGTACTATGTGTTGCATGTGCTATGTTTGGAGGTAGTGGTTGCTTGGGTGTCTGCTTTGGAGGCCTCTGTTGATTTGGTGGATTTTTAATTAGAGCCTCCAGGAATGTTTTTGTGTGTTTATGTCTTTGGTTTGCAGTTGTGATAGGTCTATGTGAGACTGGGTTTGTGGTGTGTGTGGTTACCTTCTCCTCCTGACTAGTTTTGACAGTACTGAGTTGAGAGAGCTCAGCCTCCAGTTTGGATAAATGGTTGCATCTCTCACATATATTTGTATTTCTTGAGGGGAGGAGAGGGTTGTCTGTGTACATGGGGCAGGTGTGACATTGCCTCAAGATTCACAGATTCAACATGTTGTAGCTGGCCTTAGTGGATTTTATGAGTGGCCATATCTTATTGCCATAATACTGATCAGAGATTACTTCCCTTTTTGGGTTTGCTCTATCATGTAGTAGCTTCCTCATTCTCTTGCATGGTTTGGTAATGGCTGGGGTCCACCATGCCAGATGCCTGCGTGTATGGAATTGGGTCTTGGTTTTATTTGGGATTGCATAAGCCATGCATTCCTGAAAGTGTTCATAGAATGCATTTATAAAGGGTTCTGAGGTGTGGCCCATATTTTCCACAGGCACAGGGCCTTTAATGGATTCCACAACAGTTTGGAGGAGTGCAACATTTGCTTTACACATGTTTTTTACTGTGGTTTTCTGGCCAGGGACTGTGGTCAGGATGTGAATAGCCAGTGTGATTACTCTATGGTCTGATCTTACCAGTGAGGGATACACTTCTCATCTGGCCATAGAGTACCCATGTTGCTGATTATCACATCCAGTATGCTTACCCCTCTTGTGGGAGTGGTACGTTGTTCCTGAGCATTTTGGTTTATGAATTCTAGGAACCTTTGGCCTAGGGTGTTGGAGCTAGAATAATGCTCCCAGTCTATGTTTGAGTATTTTCAGTCACCCAGTATAATGTTGTTTGGAGAGCTTGATATGTTCATGTGTTCCAACATAGGCCAAGTGCAGTTCCTGATGTTAGGAGGGTAGTCTGTAGCAGGCTACAAACTTGGAGGCAGTTTTAGCCACTGTTACTTGACCATGGATAGTCCATGCTGCTTCTTGTTGTGGTACCAACAAGGGGGTGTGGTTATCCTTGACAATTATTGCTAGTCACCCTCCTTTTGTAGTTTGTTCCATGTTTTAGGGCTGTAAAGCATGGTATGAGGTGTAACCTGGTAGTGTTAGGGTGCTCTTGTGAGCCTTGACCCAGTTTTCTGTTACAGAACAGATATCAACATTCTCCATGCTGAGGGGAGTTTAGACTGCATGCATCTTGCAGTTTAGACTTCTGGCATTGGGTAGCATTACGTCTAGGCTCTTATCCCTTGTGATACCTATGGAGGTGGGTTTGTGTTTTGAGCCTTACCTATTCAAGGCATGGTGGGGGTGACAACAGCCTTTGCCAATATCCAAAAGGCTAGGAGTGATAGGTGCATGCCATCCCTAGCAGGTGGAGCATCGTGTCTTGCTCAGCATGTCATCCCAGGCTGGCACGCGTTGGATCCCCTTTGACTAACAACAATACTTAAGCCAATTATTGTACTTGATCATCTCGTCTTCATATTGTGGCATCATGCTTGGTGAGGGTAGGATGTTAGTCAGGGTCATCAAGTTTGCATATACTACATGGTGTTACATTGCTTAACACAAGGCAATCATGCCTCAAGTGGTGCTGCAGGGCTGTCTATGTTGGATGCACATACTACACTCCCTGTACATGTTTGAAAGCAGGTTGTGTCAACTTAGGCATCCCTTTTACTATATGTGTGAGTCAGAGAGAGGTATCATTTCCAGGGTTCCTACTGAGCCAGTGTATGTGCTATGCATTGCCGCTTTGCCAAGGCCAAGGCATACTGGGCACGCCTCCTTCTGCCTACTGGAGCAGGCTCAGGTTGTTCCTCCTCCGAGTTATGCTCTGCCTGTGATTGGCTTGGCAATGGTGGGGGGCTGTTTGGCCCAGCCCTATGCTGATCCTGCTGCAGCTGTTTTTGCAGAATTATATTATGTAGCATAGCACATACCATGACAATTTGGGTACATGTAGTTGGTGAGTACTGCAAGGCTCCACCAGATGTGTCCAGGCACTGGAACCGTGACTTGAGCAGCCCAAACACACTCTCGATTACATTTCGTGTTTGTGTGTGTGCCTCATTATGGCGTTCTTGTTCAGGTGTGTGTGCATTTCTGATGGGTGTCATCAGCCACGGCTCCAGTGCGTAGCCAGCATCCCCCACTAAGTGACCATGTGGGATGTCCCCATTGGCAAATGTCTGGTACAGCTGCGTCAGATGCCAGATATGGGAATCATGGTAGCTTCCAGGGCAGCCAGCACACAGATTCATTATTATGCCCTGGGCATCACACACGACCTGGATGTTGATGGAGGGGAAGCCCTTGCGGTTAATGTAGGCCCTACCCCGCTCACCAGCTGGTGCTTTGATGCATATATGCGTGCAGTCTATTGCACCCACTACCTCAGGGTATTCCGCTATTTGCTGGAAGAGACGCATATTGCTGGCCAATACCTCACGGGAATTGGGGAAATATACATGATCACTGACATGTGCTGACATGGCATCCAGGAACTGGTGCAGTACCCTGGATGCTGATGCCTGTGATATCCCCATCATATCACCAGTTGGTCTCTGGAAGGTACCTGTTGCTAGTATTCTTAGGCCAGCACATACCTTGGTTTCCACTGGGATGGGTTCCCCTCTGTTGGTTCTGTGGGTGAGGTGTGGCCTGCACAACTCAACAATTTGCTGTAGGAGGTCTCTGTCCACTCTATAGCACTCCACTATCTCCAGCTCATGTAACCCCTGGTAGGTGACCCTGGGCCTGTACACTCTTCTCTGTCTCCTCACTGTGGGTTGTCCAGCAGCATTTGCATAGTCACCACCCTCAGCAAGTTGCATATGTCTCCTTATAACAGCTATGGCAGCCCCTAGCATTTTTGGTCTGAGTGAAGCTTTTTCAGTTTTCACTTCTAATAGCTTACTCCTCTGTTGCAGTGTCTCTTGAAAGAAACATTCTGCACTGTTGTTTGCAGAGTTTTAAGTGCTGGGCTGGGCTACTGTTCTGCCTGTGTAATTGCCTTCTTCTGATTGTTTTCACCTGCTAGCTCTGCCAGTAATGGCTGCTAGCTTCCTACTATTTCTCATGCTTCCTTTTTCCCTTCTGTTTCCTCAGGGGGGAGCGACACGCATACCAGCAAAAACACGCTCACAGCGGCTAACACGCGCGCACACATGCTTAGACGGACTAGAATTTGCTTATTCGGGTTAAAAGGCACGCACACCAGCGCAAACAAGCTTACAGGTGTTTACACAGGCTCCTGCATGCGTATTCTGTCTTAAACGCGCCCACTCACGCTTACACGCGCATACTCTATCTTACTCGTGCCTACCAGCACGCACACGCGCGCATGCACACTCTGCAAAAAACGTTGGTGTTATCCATAGTGTACACCTTCCATTTCTTGGCTTTCCCATGCCTACTTGTTGACACTCCTCTTTCCATGATGTGTGACTGACATCTTTCACATGCCACTGTGCTCCAATGAGCTGCTTTTCTTTCATACATTCCCCCCTGTGATGTCACCTATCTCCTACTCTGTTACTCCCCCTTATCCTACTCCTACACTGCACAGAATGTGCTCATTTCCTATGTAACAGTACGATTCACTATCCTACCACTCATTTACATAGGATTGCCTACTAATGCTTAGTTACATGTCTTACACTCAGCTTCCCCCCTTAGCAACCCCTACTCGGTGGCCATGTTGTTTTAGCCTGCTATTCCCTTCCATTGTAAATTCATGCTTTGCATAAACCCACGTTTGCGGGTTTAATTGTTTTATTTTTCTGTTTTTTTATAGCGCGTCCCGTTTGCGCGGCGCTGCGCTACGTTTAAACATCAGCGGAAAAAAAAACATTTTTATTTTATGTTTGCATCGGGGTACGTTGCCAGTGGCCACATATTTGGCCATTGGCATGCTGCCTGAGACATTTGCAACCTTTATTTGGAGCTGACAAGGCTCCATTGTGTTATTTGCAGTACAGTACTCAGTTATCAACTGAGTACATTTCTGCAGATAACACGGCTCTTACATGGGCAGGTTTCTGATTCCTGGATCGCGAAATTACCTCATTTGCATGCCTTTTGGCTGCAAGTGAGGTAATTAGCATATCCACGCCCTGTCCGTGTAAGAGACGTTTTAGGTGCTCTCTTACACGCACACTTAGGCTGTTCCTGGATCGCAATGGCTGCATGGAGTCTTACACTACTCTTAGACTCCGTGCAAGCCATCATGAATCCTGCCCAATGTGTTGATGCCACATATTATCGAGTTTCTCAGTACAAAAATTATTTTCCATTTCAAATTATGTTTTGATTTTCCATCCGGTCTGTACCTTCATGCTTATCCAAATTTGACTCTGCCATTTTATTTACATGCCTCTCTGTAGTCTCTTTATTTTTTTTTTGTTTCTGAATTTCCCTCTTTCCCTTAGTTGGTATCTCCTCTGTAAGCAATTATTCAGTTGTTTTATTCTCCTTTTTATGTGCATAAGATCTGAAAGTAACACTTAAAAATAAGAAAACAGTACGATATGTTTTCCTGTTTTTCTTTCAGGATTTTCGCTCAGTTAAGTCTTTTTGATCAGATTAGTTTCTTACTTCAAAAACATTCATATACTCTTTTCTAGTCTCCACTGCACTGTTTTTACTATGTTCATCCTCTCCTTGTGAATCAACACTCAAAGAGGCGTTATGCATTGCAGTATTTGTCTCTTTTGACGCATTTGAAACATTGTGCCCCTTACTATCATTCAGACTATTTCTTATTTCTAGACTTGGTTCTGAATCAATCATCTTTGTAAATCCATCCTGAAATATGCACTTGTTATTGAATTACACCTTATGTTTTCATTTTTCACATATCATTTCAATTTAACATTATTCTGCAGATTTCACTTTATTTTTTGTGAAATCAATTATATTAGTCTTCCAAACAGACAACAGATACATCAACTGCACTATTCCTAAAAATGTATAATAAAATTCAGTATAGATACAGGTAATAGGTACTAACATAATACATTAGGTTAAGGTGTCTTATGTAAAAAGAAAAATATATGAAAACTCATTAAGTACCTTATAATCTAAACCCTTTTTGACAGCATTACGTAGCTTGCTGCTGTAACAATGTCAGTATATGCTAATATCATTCAGCAGCAGCTTCTACTGCTTAAAAATAATTGCTGAGATAGTTGTTTGAACATCTAGCAGCCATTTCGCCTCCAGAGCAAAAAGGTCTGCATTGAGTGTAGTGGTGCATCTAAAATCTAAAATTTTAAATCTGATAAAGAGGGAATAGGCTTACTAAGGGCACAAGTGACATCTACATAAGTTTTGTTTCCCCAAAGGGTCATGTTCCTTGGGCAGAATCATCACACATGAAGATAATAACCTTCCCCTTGCCAGATCTACAACAGCTACGATCAGCCCAACCAATGCTTTCTCTCTGTACAGATGTGAGGTGCCAAAAATAAGAATTTTCTTAAAATGGATAAAAAAATATATGGTATAAAGAGGGCCATCTCCGACTCACTGCTGTCAATCATCCTTGAAGATGTCAGTACTGTAGTCATCTATGCCATGATAAAGTAATGAAAGAATGTAAGGTTTGGTGGTATGTTGTGACTGATCCTATCTTATTACCAAGCTAAATTATACCCAGTTTTGGTAAACTCTTATCGAAGACTGAGTTACTAGGCAAATACTGCCATCAGTGACGATTATCATTTTTACATTTTGACTTAATAAGGTTCTGGGGTTTGATTTAGAGAAAAAAATCAAGACAAGATAGCAATTTTCTAGTAATCTAATTCTGCCAGAAGATTAAGGATACCTGCGTTGTAGCCCATATTCTATTCCACATCCTTCTAGTCTGTGCATTTCAGATTTAAGGCCACTAGGCTCCTAAACTTCTTCTTACAGCCTAGTGGTGAAGGCACTAAACTGAACTTGAATAAAACACAGCTCTGAGAGGACACTGAGAGAGCAGAGATAGGTTCAGACCAGACTGGAATAAAATGTGTTAGGTCCAGAAAGTGAACATATCTACTCAGATCAGGCAGCCCCAGTGTTTACCTCTCCCCGTATTTTCTAGAAGACATAAGGTTTTTCGTAAATATTTTTGGATATATATTAACCCAGATAAAACTTTTGAACAGTTTTTGGTGCTTATCTGTTAGAGGGTATGAGGCAAGTCATGGAATACACTGTGCCAAACAGAGAAATTTAGACAAAGGAAACATGCAGATGATTGAAATTCTTGCCAATAAAGGGAATTTTATTCCTGCCCAGGTATTAATTTTATCCTGACAAAAGACAATCGATGGGCAGAGGTTTTCAATGGGTAAGTTACTAAGATTTTTGTGAAATTTTGATTTTAATACCCAGATATGCATGCAGCATGACCCACTGAATACCCAGCTAAGCAGTAACATCATTCATCCTAAGGCATGTGGACTTTAAGGGAGGTAAGACAGTTTTACTCCAATTTACCGAAAGCCCTGACAGTGCACCAAAGTCTTGCAGAGTTTTTTTTTTTACATCAAGCAGTTCCATATCTGAGATGTTCCCCTCCACTACCTCACTGTTTTTTATAATACCTGACTCTTGTATAAGAGATGAAAATGCTTTTAAGGTTGTGATAATTGCTTCCAGATCTATCTTGCAGCATATCTTATTTATATAACTCTGGAATTATTTTAAGTATTTTTTCTTAGGTATAAGAAACTGTATTCTCTTTTGGCCATCATCTTAAATCCCCCATATCTTCCTCTTAAGTGATAACACCCTTACCTCTGCATGTCTGTGTCCGTGGATAAATCTGTACCTTCTTTTATATTAGCGTTATAGTAGCAGTTTCTGTTTAATGCCCTTATTATCCAACATTGTTAGACTAGGCATAAAAGAACTAGGAATGTCAGTTACATCTTTTACACACTTCACAAGGGCAATTTACATTAATAACATTCCACTCAATATGGTAACAGGTTCAATAAATGAGTGGAATAAAAACATATTCTTTAAAGGCCAGCTATGCCACAAACTATGCACTGCCATATATATCATGTGACCTTTAAATTATTTAATGCAAATGTGTTAAATTTACTTATAATTAAATGTAAGGGATTAAAAAAACAAAATAACACCACAATTAAAATATTAATTATTCATATGACAAACAGAAGTCAGATCAACACAGTAAAATCCTTCAAAACGCTACACGCTCGAGAGACTTGAACCTCAGCACTGAAATAAATAGGATATGCTGGAGGGACAGATTCATAACCCAGAGGCTCCCTTCACTCTGGAATAAAATCCCAGTCCAGGTTAGGCAGAGTCCCTCATTGACTCTCTTCAAGAGGAATCTTGATGAGTGGATGGGAGATCGTAGGTTTACCCCGGGTATGACTTCTGTGTCACTGTTAGACAGAGGCACAGTATACTAACCTCAAAAAAAGGGCATAGCAAAATTAATTTAAAATGGGTGGCGAAAGCCAAACACATTCTGGCTAGGCTTATAAATGCCCTAGGGCAGATAGCCTAGTATGAAGCTATGAACCTATGAACCTAAAACAGCTAATAAATGTTTACAAAAGCAAGTGATATTCTTATCAAACTACTTCCACACATCCAAAAAGGTAGCAAACCAACAACTGAACAATAATTTAACCAATCAGTAGCAGTGACAGCACATACTCCTGCAAGGTTAAAATAATTTTAAACTTACAGATCTGTTTGCAAAATGCAGTGTTCCATGTACACTAACACACTTATTCAATCACACAATCACATTAAGATGTACAGATGTGCAACTTAGCATCTTCACAACATTTATGAATGTGCACATATACTCAAGTTCACAACCACTCACCTGAGCAAGCTACTACTTAAATAAAGGCTGTTGGAGCTGGTGCCAAATTCAGTGTTTTTTTCTTTTTTTTTAACCAGAAAGTTATGATCAATTAGGTTAAAGGCTTTGATCAGATCTACAAATAATGATCCTGTAAGATTGCCTTTGTCCTTCTTTTCAAGAATGTTATCAGTCAGGTACCATGGAGTCGTCATGGTGCTCCTCCAAGTCCAGAAACCATGCTAATTCTGAGAATGGAGGTGATATTGATGGATGTGTCGTGAGACTTGAGAAAAAGGTGATTATTTTGAGGAATTTCCCAAGAACTGGAAGTATTGAGATGATTTAATTGTGGGATGTTGGTGGGTTGAGGTAGTTTTGCCAGTGATTTAATAACAGCTGATTTACATACAATAAGCATGATATTTTGGAGAGACATAAATTGTAGATTTGTGTTAAGGGAAGGGCAAGATGTTCTCTACACTGTGATAGAAACCAGGGGTACCGGCTGTCTGATCCAGGAGGGGAGTTGCAAGGATTTATGTGCTTTAAGTAGAAGGGAGGAATGAAGGGTGGGAGGAAGGGTCTTCAATGTTACTGGTGGAAAGGAAGTGTTTAAATTGAGGAAGGGTCTGAAGTCATGGAGTAAGTCTGTGTTCCAGTAAATTTAGTTTTCCTGCAGATAATCTCTGCATTGAGGTTGGAGTCACTTGCTTGAAATTCTGCCTGTAAGAAGGTTCACATCTTTCCAGAAGTGGTTTAGTGATCTTATAAGGTGGGACTGTTTGCTTTTTAACAGACTAGTTTGTGTCTCAAAATTGCATGTCTGCTAAGGTTCCTAAGGATGACAAAAGATGGAATTATTTTCTGTGGAGGGATTAAGTTTCCACTTTTGCCATGCTTCATCTCTAAGACTGAGGAGGTGCTTTAATTCTTCTGTCAGCCAATTGTTTGAATGGACATTGTTAAACTATTAGATTTGTGGGAAGAATGTGTCTTGAAGGTGGAGGAGAGTCTTGGTCAGTGGTGTGGCTGCTGATTCAGGGCCCTAATCTGACAGGATGTGTGACCACGGAAATGAGGGTAGGAACTAACTATTTTGTAATGTTATTGTTGGAGTGGGACCCAAATAAATGGGCGAGTTTGACTGACTGCTTAATTATGTTGAAGGTAATGGGGGAGTGATCACTAAACATGGGTGGGAAGCCTGAGATGCTGGAGTAGTTGTTTAGGATGTTTGTAATAAGTAGGTCTTAGGTGGCATTTCTGGAGATTTGAGATCGGGTATGGTAGGTTCAGAGATAAGTTATAAGAGGCCTAATCTTCTGTTCCCCAAGGTCTTCAGAAGTTGATATTAAAGTCACCTAGTATGATGGTGTCAGAATGTTTGGAAGTGGCAGTGATTATGTGTAAGATAAGGGATTTGAAATTTTGTAATGAGGAAGGTGGTGGAATTATGCAAAGCAAATATAACAGGTTTGTTGTTGAGTGTTGGCAATTTTGTGACTAACCAATTAAGGCTGATGTCATTTTATGATTTAGCTTGGGCTATTAAGAAAGTTTGAAGTGATTTTTGTGGAGCAGTAAGACACCTCCATGTGGTCTAGTCCCTGGCTTTGAAACTTAAGTAGGCGGAAAGTGTTGCACACTTGCAGAGCTATCCTTCAGCTAGGACTCAATGAAGTAAGAATGTCAAGTCATGTTGTGAGATGATAGAGTTGATTTGGTCTAGTTTGTGTTTGATGCTATGGGAATTTAGTAGTGAGTAAGTGCGGCAGTAGGGGTTAGTATTGGGGCAGTTTGTATGCCCAACATCCTGGATTGGGTTCAATGTTCCTAGTAGTAGCAATAAGAAAAATAGAGGAGCTAGATGAAATAAAGATTCTGGATACTTTAGAGGTAAAAAGAATGTTTTTTTAGGATACACTGAAGTGGTATAGGAGTGTTCTTTGATGAAGAAATGTGGAGATATTGAGAGTGGCATCTGTAGAGAAATGGTGGTGAATGTTAGAAAAGGAAACGATTGAAGAGGATGAGAGTGGCGATAGTAAGGAAAAGGTAAAGGAGAGGAATGTTTACTGGAGAAGTGAGGAAACAGTTGATAGACTAGGACTGGAGTAGGTAAGGAGAAGTAAAACAGCTGCCTGAGGAGAAATGAAGCATTGAGTCATGGAACTGATTGCTATGAAGAAGGGTGATGTGAATAATGGAAGATATTATTTCTTTAAGGTGTGGGGAGAGGTGGAATGATAGTGGGTGTGGAGAAGAATGGTTACATTTCAGAGCAAGAAGTGGCTCAGGAAATGCGGGTGGAATGGGAGCAGAACAGGTGACAACGCATGTGTTAGCATGAGCTAATCAGCCTGGCAAGCACAGATGGCTGACAATGTGAAGAAAAGGGCCGAGGTAATTCCTAAGTGAAGTTGCAAAACAAGGCATAACTTTTACACTTCACATCCAAGCTGGAAAATCTGAATTAAAAATAGAATTTTTGAGGATGGACAGTAGATACAAGAAAAGCATTAATTACAGTGTTACTTGTGGGTATGGAACTCTAGCAAGCAGGAAACAAAGAAACACTGAGGGTGTTGGTTAAAAAGGCCTAAGAAGAGAATACAGATGTAGAATGAACAGTAAAGGAGAAGGTATAAGTGTAATTCAGAGAACTTCTCTTTAATGGCTGCCAATGAGCAGAAATCAGTCACTTGAGTGGATCTTGCAAAGTATGATATGGGTGAGACAAAAATATGGACATCCTCACTTTAAAATGCAGCACTTTAAGTGTAACAAAAATCCTCTGTGCAATATAGTAGTAAAAAGCAATGACAACATTTACTTCCCAAACACAAATACAGGTCTAATCCCAATGAAAATAAAGGTTATTGTCAGCTGATGATGTGTGCCTTCTCTGGCTGAAATGGAAGGGCAGATGCCAAGCTGAAGGAGATCTTCCCACAAACATCACTTAGCCAAAAAAGACGGTGGAATCAACCTCTGGGCTGAGCTGCCAAATATGGCCAGACACTGATACATTCTTCTTACATCAGGGAGTTTGCACGCACCCACACCATCTTTGGCAGAAATGGAAGATCAGAGTATGAGCTAAGCGAGATCTTCCAACACATAGCATTTGGCCAGAAAAGTGGAATGAATCAGCATGAAACTGAGCTGCTAAATGCAGCCAAACTCTGACACATTTTTATTAAGTCTAGAGATCTTCACACCCACACCTTCTTTGACTGAAATGGAAGGACACAGCCTGAACTGAATGAGAGCTTCCAACATATAGCCTTGACCAGAAAAGTAGGGAAAAACAGCTTATAAACTTAGCTGCAGAATGCTGCCAAACCCTAATATGTTTCTTCTACATCAAGGCATTTGCATATCACAAAAGTGTTTTTCCCTTTAAAGCTGGATACCCATGTCAAAATTAGGAGGAGTAAGTACAGGGCAAGTGAGGTAGTTGAGATGAAGTCTTCTTACTTGAGATGGCTACTACTTAAAAGCTGGAAAGGAAGAAGGACCACTGTATTACACCAGACAGCATTTTAAAGAGATTTAACTGTTCAGTCAACGCTAGATACTCCCACATCTTTCCTCAGATTTACTTCACAGTAGCTATTAAAATAGCTGCTGCTACTACCTGGCAGGCCTCTACGGCTTCCTTTCCTTGCAAAACACAGGCAGATGATTCTAGCTTGTGCCGGCTACTTAAATAAGGCCTGCGATAGGGGCAAAAACCACTGGATAAGAGCTCTAAGCACTTCCACAGCATGCCACAGATTTACTTCATAGTAGCTATTAAAATAGCTGCTGCTACTACCTAGCAGTATCCTCCACCTTCATATTTTTGAAATGGACAAACAGCATAAAATGAAAACACTTGCTAGAGCAGGCTACTACTTTAATAAAGTCTGAGAAAAGGGAAGGAACCACAGGATAACACCAAAGACAACTGTAAAGAGATTTAACAGTTAAAACAGTCAATGGTGAAACTATCTTCAGAGCTTGCCACATTTTTACATCACTATAGCTACCAACTCCATAAACTTTTCTTTCATTACAAAACACAACAGAACAATGAAGACTGCTCAGTCTAGCAGGCTACTATTTAAATAAAGCTTGCAAAGGGGAAGAAACCACTGGACAACCCCAGAAAGAGTTTTAAACAGGTTTAACACTTAAAACACAACCTTTTACACCCCAACAGCCTGTCACAGATTTACCTCAAAGTAACTATTAAAACAGCAGCTGCTACTACCTGGCAGCTCCTTAAATCTTTACTTATTTTCAAAAGACAAGCAAAGCAGTGCAACAATAAATCGCTGAGTTGATTAAACTAATTTTTAAATAAAGGCTGGGGATGGGAGAGGAACCAAAAGATTCTTCAACAATTCTCCAACTCCTATCTGGAAAACATATCAAAATTAAAGACAGAATTAATTGAATTCAGTTGAGCACTTATGTCCTTAAAGAAATGGATTTTTTCAAAACTGAATAGTGAAAACATACTTCACATTTAAATACAGTACGCTGCCAACAGTTATGTGACAAAGTCATGTAACCCAACAACAAATGTATGTTGTAAAAATAATAATATTTATAAAATAATCAACTATAAAAATATCAATATAAATATAATCATACATAATTTTCTAATACAATGTGCTTTTAATGTTAGACGTGGTAGGATGGATACTGTTTCATTTAAACATATTACAATTAAAACTGAGGGCATCTTAGGGATGGGGAAATGCCATGCATTCAACCAGTGCAGGTATATTTTGGGAGTCTATATTATATGTTCGAAGTTTGAAAACTTTGAATCTCATATGATTGACTCCATATGAGCGAAGTTTTCAAACATCGAACATAAAATATAAACAAACTAAAAATTGACATTCTATGCAGGGGGACAAGCCCCCCTGCACCCCCCACAACTCCCACTACTTAAATATACCTACTCCGAAATTGCACTACATTGAAGTGAAGGGAAATATTCCCTACAGCAATTTCCTTTGAAACATTCGATGTTTGAAAACTTCGCTCATATGATGTCGATCATATGAGATTCAAAGTTTTTAGACTTCGAACTTACAATATAGACCCATATTTTGGATGAGTAACACTTCTTTTGTTTCATTTAACTGAAGTCTAAGATGTCTTGGCAATTTTAATTGTAATATCAGAGCTGATGTATATTTGCCTTATTGAGTCTCATGTGATACATTTTGTGTTGGAAAAATGGAATGTTCATTCAAGGAGAGGATCTATGAGTATTGCAAAGATATCATAAAAAAATGTATGACTATCGCGTTATACAAGCATTCCTTAGTTTGTTCCAATTTTAAGAAGTTCTCGTTTTTCATTTTATACAAAATACAAATAAACTAGGGGGAGGGTCCTTGGAAAATTTTATTAGACTAAAGAGTTGTCATGGCAAATCATAAGATTTGAGCAGAGCTTCAGGTTTAAATAAAACTTTTAAAATTAAAATGGCATTGTATTAGGAAATTATATAAGATTTTATTCATACTGATATTTTTATTTTCATAGTTGATTGTTTTAGAAAGATTTTTTTTTGTATAACTTGCATTTGTTGTTAGTTAAATGACACTGTCACATTAGTGTTGATGGTGTACTTAAATGTGAAATGTGTTTTCACTATTCAGCTTTGAAAAAGTCCATTTCTGTAAGGATGAAAGTGCTCAACTGAATTAACTTTGCTCCTAATTTTGATGTGTTTTTCTGGTTGGAGTCATTGGGAAACTGTAAGAGAATATTTTGGTTAATTGTGTTTTAATTTCTCATTCTGGCACAGTGTCTTCTTTGGTTCCATGGGAGAGGAACTATTAGATAACACTAGGGAGAGTTTTAAGCAGACAATGTTAAGGCATTTAACTCTAACCCCCCCCCCCCATTCCTTGCCACAAATTAATCTCTGCTGCTACTACCTAACATCTCTATAAACCTTTGTTTCTTCACAGAAAACAAACAGCACAAGGCAAAGACTTCTTATATGAGCAGCCTACTACTTAAATAAAGGCCGGGAAAGCAGGAGGAACCACAGGATAACCCCAGAAATAGTTTTAAACAGCTTTAATTCTAGAATTTAAAAACACTCAACTCTATATACGAGTATACCTCAACAGCTTGCTACAAATTTACCTCAAAGTAGCTATTAAAATAGCAGTATAGCAGCTATAACTATCTGACTGCACAATAAACCTTCTACGTGGCACACCTCATCACAAAAGGTTTCTCATCCAGGAAAAAGAGGTCATTGTTACCCTCTACACGTCACTCATTAGACCCATTATAGAGTACAATGCCCCTTTTGGTATGTACCTCACAAGACATCTACAACAACTGGAAAGGCCCAGAAATACCTCACAAAGAGGATTACCGGCCTCAAACAGATGCCCTATGCAGACCGTCTCAAAAGACTGCAGCTTTACTCCGTCGCATATCGCCTACTCAGAGGCGATCTCTGCCTAACACACAAAGCTATGTCAAACCCAGAGCTTTTAGATATGTTCCACTTAAAGAAATCCCAATCCCTATGAACTACATGCTCTAGGGACCTAAACCTTGTCACCACAATAAACAGAACATGTTGGAGGGATAGATTCCTGTCCCAGAGACTTCCCATACTCTGGAACAAACTACCTATCTATATCAAACAAAGCTCCTCATTAGCACTCTTCAAGAAAAATCTTGATGATTGGATGAAAGATAGGAAATTCACCCCGGGGATCACTTCTGTGGCTCTGCTCGACAGTGGCACAGGAAAATAATTATCTTGGGTGGCGAAAGCCAGGGTACCTTTTGGCTAGGCTTACACTTGCCCTAGGGCCAATAGCCTAGTACCTACTTATGAACCTATAAACCTATAAACTTTCATTTCTTTGTCAGACACAAGCAGTGCAAACAGAAACCACTCACGTGAATAAGCGGCAACTTAAATAAAAGCTGGGGATGGGAAGAAACCACTAACACTAGGGACAGTTTTAAGGAGTCTTAACTGTTAAAGCTGTCAGCTCTGAATGCCCCCAAAGTTTGCCACAGATTCAGCCTTGCTGCTACAACCTGACAGATCTCGCAACCTGCCTTTCTTTATTTGCAAAACACAAGAGGCAGACCATATGCAGAGCAGGTACTACTTAAATAAAGGTTACCTCACAGTAGTTATTAACATAACTCCTGCTACTACAGCTCCCTAAACCTTTTATTTGGAGAAAAAGAAAAACAGCAGAAAAAGAAAACCACTTGCTCCAGAAAGCTTCTTTCTACTTAAATAAATTCTGAGAAAGGGAAATGGATCACTGGATAACACAATGGAAAGTTTTAAAGAGACTTAGCATTTATAAAAGCTCTGAACACCCACTCCCCAAGAGTTTGCCACAGATTTGTCTTACAGTAGCTATTAAAAACAGTTCCTGCTACTATGTCACAGTGCTATACACTGCTATCTTTATTTATCCATGATTAATTTGGCAAGCTATATTAAGCAGAAGCACCTGTTTTCACGATGAGTTTGCAACTTTATAATAAAGTTTGGCTGCACTGATTATTTGACTCAAGTACTGCATGGCCAATGCATTTTTGTTAAGTAATATTTATCTGCAAAGCTGATGATAGTTGACCAATATTTGCCATATATCACATAAATAGTGACACACTTTTCAGCATTCATAGCCACCTCTTCATGTGCCTTATTCTCATACAATGCTTTACATTTAAAGTAATACAAACTTTTAACTGGGAGGGTATGCCGTGTTTATTGGAATCTTGTCTGGTAGCATATGTCAACTGTTCTAACTATAACTTAAATTTTATTGTGTACTCATAAAAGATGCAGCATTTCAGCAAACTAAGGAAGATGAGCAATATTTGTATTCTATTTACTAAATGCGAGTAATCTGTCTCAATGTAGTGTCTACATTCTCCTAGCAAAGTGATGTACAAACTGACATCAGCATGATATGAGATGCATGGATGAGATTTTGCCAGATTCCTGATTCTAAGTTGTATTTGCCATCCCTTGGACTTACCAGCGAAGTACTAACATAGACTGTCAGATTTGCACCATTAAAAACAAATTATTTAAAAAAATTGGGCTTAACTGGTTTTCTTCCAGGTCAGCAAGGTTGATAAAAGCATAAGAAAAAAATATTTCTACGGTTATCTACAACAAGCTAATGCATAACCCCAAGACAGGAAACTGGATGAATCAAATTCTTTAGATAACAAACCTGACAAACCTGTGGGTAACATTAGCATCAAAGCATTTTAGCAGAGGGCAAGCTTCACTGAAACCACTCAAAAGGAGGGCTTTGTATTCTATCTTCTTTAGAACAGGCTTCCTGTACACATTAAACAGAGCCCTTCCCTGGCCCTATCCAAACGCAGTTTGGATCAATGGATGGGGAATCACAAATTTACACCGAAGAGAGTGCCTATGACCCTTATGGACAAGAGCAGCCTGTAAGATACTCAGTGCATATGTACAAATCCATGCCATCCTCTTTGCCCTAAGGGCCATATATTGGGTAAAATTGGGTTGTATTGGCTAGGCTTGCAAGGGATCTTAAGCCGTTAGCCTAGTAATCTCCTATGAACCTATTCCCTTACTAATGCCATTGTTACACAGGTTCAAGGAAAACAGAAAGATCCTGAAAGGGTAAAAACTGGCTTGCAAGGCTGCTTCCTTACAGCAGACTTGATAAATATAAAAACATTCCAGACTTTGTGGTCTCATGAAACTAGGATCAATGAGATATGCATTCATTTATTTAACGTTTGTTGGCTGATATAGCTCCTGTAACTCCAATCGTATGGCATGTAGTCACTCCTTCACTTTATTAAGAAATGTATCACAATGGCTTTTCACAGTTCAAATTTTTATCAGGCTTTCCATAACTGGCAACCTAGCTGACATAGCAGCTGACCAGACCAGTACCTATTTCTTTTATGCCTCAGTGGTTGGAATCCATGGATAATTCAAATAACATTTCTTTTCTTCTCGTTGTTGCCAGTAAATATAAACTACTCTGAAGTTATCATAACTTTTAGCTTTCAAGTAGACTCCTTGCTATACATAGATTACTCCAAAAGCTAGGAATCAAATTAAAAAAGAAACACCTTAGAGTTCAAATATAACACTATACCTAATAATTAAACCTTACAGTATAAACCCAAGGACTACTGCAAGAATATTGTACACATTGCTAAAATTATTAGGTCAGACAGCCAGACCATACAGATTTGGATGACTCTAAGGTCTTTAGTGAAACTGCATGTTACTGTTATGGTTCTAGTGCATTGTCAGCCATATTTAATATGATTAAGAGAAAAGAACCTGCTGGTGCACTAGATACAACAAATGCACTAAAGTCTCATTTAGTAATAAGTGGGAAACTCCCAATTAAAATAGGTCCAACAGTTTGTTGACTTTTTAGTTTCTGTGTTAGAATGTCTTCCTCCGCCATACCTTAGGTTTGGCATCACAAACCACTCATATGACTCATTCTCAGAATCAGTTCAGATTCAGCAGCTGAAGACTGTACCTTTCTACATAACTCACTTCCTGGGATTCAGAAAGCCTTAGTGCAATGCAGAAGCCTTAGCTCAGAAGGGTTCTGCATCATGCTAAGTCTTTCTGATTCAGATACTGCTCTAAATGCTCAGATTTTCTCCTCATGAAGGACTCAGCATGGAAAGGGGTCTTACTATCAAAGCTAAAGTCCAGGGGAGTGACTAATGCTAATTAGCCATCTACTCTGAAACGGAAATGTCTATAGTTCCCAAGTTGTTTTGCCAAGTGTTTCAAGTAAAATTTTGTGCTAGGAGGAAACAAATGACTGCTATAAAAACACTTGGAATTATCTATAAAGGGATTAATGTGGATGCACGAATGTATGTGTACGTCTATGTGTGTCGGTGGTGGAGTATCTAAGAGTAGATGTTTACCTAGTGGTCATACTGGGGAGCATTAGATAGAGCTATGAGAGTCTGGATGTATGTGTGTGTTAAAGTGCTCATGCGAGTGTATTGCTGCATGTTTCTATGACTGTAATCTAATGTGGAGGGCTTGTTTTTTGATGACTGGATGTGGATGTATTGTGTGTTAATGTTTATTGTGAGTGTGTGTGTGTGTGTGTGTGTGTGTGTGTGTGTGTGTGTGTGTGTGTGTGTGTGTGTGTGTGTGTGTATGTATGTGTGTGTGTGTGCACATGGACAAGTGTCTTTGCTAATGTGATACAAAGGCTGCTAAGGAAGCTCATTAGCATGGTCAGGTCTGGCAGCACTAATGTTTGTTTAGGAGGTAATGGGCAGATATAGTGAGGTCATTCTCATTGCAACAACACGTCTCTGAATCAGATTTTCTCACTATCACAACAATTGACCAATCTGCATTGGGGAATTAGCCCAAGCAGTGAACATTTTACTGAATCCCAGCCATTATGCCCTTAATCCGTCTGGCTTATACAGCCATCAGAGTCATCACTGGGGATACTTATTAAATCCAGATGCAGTGTTGTTCTTTTCATTGCCAGAAAGCTTGGTCAGCACAGCAGCAATCTGCCACATGCCTGCACAAGTGTTGGCACTGCTACAGGGGTAGTGTCACATTTGAACATTTGATGTACCATGGTCTCTCTTTTTTTTTTTTGAAAGTGACTAAGCAACAACCATGTTACAGCACATCACAAGTTTGAGTTACATCTTCTATTTCCTCTTCTGATTATAAGCTTATTACTACAATTAACATCTTTGTTTTTTTTTCTTCTTTTCCTTACAGTTAGGGCATTTATCTTTGCATTACATCTTAAAAAACAAAAGTACTGCTATGTGAGGTACTTGCCATAAAGGAAAATGACTGAACTGTCTCTGTCTTCATAATCTGGTTAGATTTAAAGCTACCTGATTGGGTTAAGCAATGAAAGCAGTATTGTGCAGGACAGATATGACTGGCAACTGCTCCAAGGATACTTCAGTTCCTTGATGCCATGCTACAGCATGTGGGGGAGCATATGTGGAGCCCACACACCACAGAAGAGAAAGCTAATACTATGCATGCTTTTAATGACACATTCTGTTTACCTGAGATGCTGGGGACTATAGCCTGTGCTCACATTACAATAAAGGCCCCACACAGAGAAAGGGGACACGTACATCAATCATCAACTACCAGGTGGTGTGCAATGCACAGAGTATAATATACAATTTGTATTCAGACCACACAAGCAGTGCCCATTTATGGCACATATGCAACTTATTCCAGCAGTGTGCACAGGGTGATTTTCCCCAGGGTCATCTTATTGGTAATGCCAGATATGCCTGGAAGCATAACTAATCATACCAATTACAAACCCTGCTTAAGGCCCACTTCTACTGTTTAGATGTCCTTGGTACTACACAACAGCATGACCCTGAAATGTGCAATAAATTCTGTGCAGTCATTATCCTGATACGAAAATAATTATAGCAGGGCTGACAAAATTAGGAGCAGGAATTGCCAGACTCAGCACTGGAGGAGATGCCTGATTAGAAGCCTGTGGAGGAGTGGGCTACAGGTGCTAGCTATATCAGACAGAGGAGGATGGAGTATGCAGTGGGACTGGCAGAGAGACAGCATCTGGTTCTTAAGTATCAGCTAGATTAAAGCTATACATATAGCATTAAATGATGCATGCAAACACATATTCAAGCTGTGCTGTCCCATACATAGACTGGCCACTACCCAAGTAACAGTGTAGTGAGGGTTGGGCACAGTTATCATCACATGCACAGGTGGGGATGGTCACACTGACAAGTGTCAACAATGATATGTGTCTGTCTGTTTGCCTGTGTAGATGGGGTTGAACATTATTGGTGTGAGTGTGTGTGTGTGTGTGTGTGTGTGTGTGTGTGTGTGTGTGTGTGTGTGTGTGTGTGTGTGTGTGTGTGTGTGTATGTGTACACACACTCATGTGCTAGGAAACGGCTTCAGCAGATGATGCTGCACTGTGCTGGGATCTGGAGGACTAGTCCAGGCCACCCACATGAGGCATATAGACTGCCCATGCATGTCCCTGTCAACAAAGGTGCTCTTTTCTAGAAAGGTCTCATGCACAGGCCACACCACATTGAGAAGAAGTGCTCTGTGAGTTCAAATAGTGGTTTATGCTTCAAGTAAACTCCACATGAATACCCTTTCCATGTGTGCAATCCATGTTGGCCCATCATGTCTTTAACAAGATTTTGGTGTGTAGGTGGTGGTGCTACCAATTCAACAAGTGAGCATCCCCAACAGATGGAGAGTATGTGTATCTGGTGTGATCTGTAGCCACAAAAGAGCATCTACTGTGTGCACAAGATCCCTGCATCACATGTCCATGATGTTGCACATGTGGCCAATGCATTCCCTGAGGTCATAATGTAGACCACGTACTACCCCTACCAGCTATATACCTATGTTAGTGTCCATTTGTCCCTGTATTATGGCCCTGTGCAACTTGGTAGCAGCCACAGAGATACTCAACTAGGAAGGTGGATGGTACCCATGACTTCCCAGCCCCCAGCACTTCATTCCTTAATATCATCCTCATGGTCTATGGAGCTTGTAGCAACCACGACATCATTCACTGGGCAGAGGTATCTGTATTTTCCTATCCAAGGATGCCATCCAGGGTTTGTGGGGTTAGCTGCACAGGCACAGAATATGTGTCTATGGAATGGTGTGGGGATGTGACCATCACATTACCCCAAGATAAATACTGGCACTTTGACACCTGACCATGGCAGGATGTGGCTGCCATTGTCATCAGTGCCAAACAGATTTCCAACATCAGACAGGCATAAACCCATGCTGGAGAAAACTGATAATGCAGCACCTGTGAAAACGCCAACAAATTACCCAAACTAAGCAAGAACCTTTCACCAATATCAGTAGTCAACTAAATATAATACTACTACTTAATACAGTGGTACAAGAAATTAATGAGCAACATACCTTGGGCAGGTGGTCCCAAACCATTTATGTTCATGTAAAAGTAACAAGTCATAGCGGTTCATTGTATCAACTCACACTGAAGTACTGTTACAGTTACTAATGCATATCCAAACACATCTACCTGGGGCATCACTGACAGATATGCATGGTGTCTTCCTTAATTCTACCCTGCTGACTATCATTCCTCCATGGATGTCTAAGCTGTTTGTACCCCCAACCAGAGATATAAGGAACTCCTCTGTCTCAGTCAAAAGTGGCTCGGTCAGCAGACCCCTTCCTGTGGCATTTTGCTCCTGTGCCAGTCATGCTGCGCAGAATTCTGCAGCATTGATCATGTCAGTGATCTGCTTTCCGACTTGTTCTCATATTCAGTTTTTGATACTGACAGCACTGATGTCAGCTATCATGTCCCAACAGGCAAGCTCACAGGATGCCTGCTTAAATCTCTTACTATGCATTCACTGACCATTCAGACATAGGGCATAGAGCAGGATCTCATTATATGCATGGGAAAGTTTTCTTTTTCTGTGCTTCCCACATTCTGGCACAGTACGCTGAAAGTAAAAAGAAACAGACCTGAGAAACATGCTATACCTGATACTCTTATAGAGCTACAGTATCAAGGAGAAAGAGATAAGACCCAAGTGTCCTTGAATATTGTAAAATGAGTTACCCACATATACATGTGAAAGTCACTTAGACATGTGATATGTGCAATGTCCTGGTCCGATTCCATGTGGTGCAGTGGTGAATGGGTGACACGTGGCTGTATGTTGGACTTATCCTGTCTTCTGCATGAACATAGGATACATATCCCAACATAGAGTTATTTGAGGATTTAAACACTGTGTACTGGTATAGTGATATACCCAGTGTATGCAACACAACCCCACAACAGGCTTTTACTGCCACTGTTTATTAACCTTTCTGATAGTTATATACAGTGCTGCCATGTGGTTAACCATAACTGGGTAACAGTCTCAGTCATCCAGTTATGACCTCAGACTATATGTGGAGGCGTCTATATGATAGACATGATCTACGACAGGGCATTTCACAAGATGTGAATCCAATCACTTCATACTCTGCACAGATGCCTCTCTATGTGGGTATGTGAGTAAGTCATTCCATGCCCAACCCCCCCCCCCACACACACACACACAACAGCACTTGAAGTAGTACATGCCTGACATATAATGCCTTGACATATAATTAATAAGCTGAGGATCTTAAGTGCTACACAGGCCATGGAAAGCACATTCTCTAGACAGATTCCAAAATTAGCCCAGTCACTTAAGTGCATTGAGGAAACTATGGAATCCATAGCCTAATACACAGATCTCTCTACAAGTGTAAGCCCCAAGCTACAAACACCTTAGCTATAACTCAGACACTGCCTCAACATCTGCAGTACCTGCAGGTTGGGGGTGAAGCGAGCATCTGTGGACACTACCTGCACACAGGCACAGCATGGACAGCTACTGGATAAACATTCAGGCTATGCATACCTTTGCACTGTGCAACATGCCCCCTTCCCACAAATATAAATTATGGTAGTATGCTCACAGCAATTTCCACAATAATGCCAGCATAACTGCAACTACTAGTCACATAAATTAAAGTTATGTACTCACCATAACTACACATTTGTATTGTCCATTTTCATTCTTCCTCAACTGTTGGCTCTTGGATTTGACCTTACTGGTATTTACTGGATCTGGCATTTACTAGACTCTTAGATCCAACTATTGAACTCCTCCCTTTACTGATAATGCCCTGGCTACCTTGCAGTAACTCAGATCTAGTTTGCTGCCCAATAAGCAATATATAGAGAGAGAGCTAACCTCAGGCTAAGACAAAAGGAAGGCTATTAGAAAAAAAAGTCTGGGGATCAAACCTGGAACAGAGGTTGCACAACAACCATAAGGTCACTCCAGGCAGTAAAGGAGAGGAGGAATGAGAGTGGGAAGTACAGGAAGAATGAAAATGGCCAACACAGAGTCATAGTTATGGTACGTATATAACATTAATGTCTGATGTAGTTATTTTCATCCTTCCTCAACTGATGGGACAGGGTCCCCAGGTACGTAAACCTTGTGTGGCCCTCATGCAAGAATATTCCTGAGTACTGCAGAACCAAAAGCAGCCCTGCCTCTGGAAGTCAAAAATAATTTGTTAAAGCAATGAAAGTATGAGCATTAGACCAGGTAGCTGTGCCACAAATATCATCAGTAGAAGTTCTGGATCAGAATGCTGATGATGTAGCTATGGCTGTGGTGGAGTGTGCTTTAGGGGGTATGGGCAAGGACAAACCTTGTTGACTCTAAACAAATGATATGCAGTATGTAATTCATCTGGCTTAGGTAACTTTAGAAACTGGTTTGCCCAATTTGTTGGGGGAGAATGAGAATAACAACCGATCTGACTTTCTAAATCGTTTTTTCTACAGAGATAAAAACGAAGCTGCCTTTGTACATCCAAGAGATGAAGCATGTATTCACTTTTATTAGGAAAGTTGGGAAAGAAAACAGGCAAATTAATGGCTTGACTAATACTCCATTCCAAGGCTACTTTAGGCAGGAAGGATGGATTGGTTTGTAAGGTAGCTCTATCTTTGTGGAAGATCAAAAATGGGGATGGGGAAGAGAGACCCTGGAGCTCAGATACTTCTCTAGTAGATGTAACGGCCACAAGAAAAAACATTTTTCAAGACAAAAATTGTAAGTCAGATCTAGACGATAGTTCAAAAGGACTCCGAGTTAAAGCCTGCAGCACCAATGTTAAATCTCAGGTTGCTGTAGGGTCCTTCACTGCAGGTCATAAACAAAAAAAATACCTTTAAGGAAAGCCTTGCATGATTTTGATGAAGCTAAAGAGGAAGAATTTCCCCTGAAAGAAAATTAGATCTTACCAGTTGCTCTTTAACAGTAGAGAAACTAGTTCCTTCTTGAAAAACAAATGATAAAAACTCCCAAAACAGCAGAAATGAAGGCAGTGAATGGGTCTAATTCCCTTTGTAGAGCCCAAGCAGAGAATCTCTTCCATTTACTTTTGTAGATTTTCCTGGTAGTGGCCTTCTGAGTTGATAGTAATATTTGTCAGACCAGGAAGAAAGCTTGGACTGTTTAACCATCAGTGGAATTGGAGAAACCATGCAGTCAACTTGAGGCCTGTAATGTGTGGGTGATCCATCCCTGTGGGAAGAGAGAGAAGGTCAGGACTAGGGTCCATTATCCATGGTGGATATCAAAGTTGAGGCCACAGGAAAAGGAACCACACTTGATGAGGCCAAAATGTGGCAATGAGGATAACCATGCTCTTCAACTGAAGTGCCTTCTGTAGGAATTTAAGAATTGGAGGTATAAGGGAAAAAGTGTAAAGGAGTCTGGAGGGCCATACATGGACTACAGCAACTGTTGGCGACTCCCCTGGAGGGGGCATCAGGGCAACGAACCTGCAAAAGGATCACAGCAAAGTTGACCCCATTGATGAAAAATCCTCTCCACCACTAAGTGGTTCAGAGACCACTCTATGAGATATCAGAATATACCTGCTGAGTTTGTCTGTTAGCACACTGGTTTTCTCCGGGATGTGCATTGCCATAAGAAAGAGGTTGGAGAAGATCGCCCACTGCCACATTTTCAGTGCCTCTCAACAAAAGGAACAAGATTGGATTCCCCTCAGTTTGTTGATGTACCAAACCAAAGACATGTTGTTGGTTTGAATCCCTATCATACCAAGAGGGAGGGCATCCTGGAAGGCCTGTAATGCTAGAAAGACTGCTCTCATCTCTAGGACATTGATGTGTGAATTGGTCTCTGCTGGAGACCATGTGTCTTGGACAATCATTCCTAAGAAACATCCCCCTCACCCCAGTTGGGAGGCATCTGTGGCAACTGTGTCTACTGAGGTGGAAAACCAAAAGGGCAGGCTTGAGAAAGTTTGTTTCACTGAATCCACCAATCCAGGTGGTCTCTGCATACTTGTGTGAGCTTGACTCATGAAGACAAGGGATGGCAAAAAACTGACCACTGAACAGCTAGAGGCCATTAAAGAATTTGCATACAAAATCAGGCCATAGGAGCCAAGGTAAGGCAGCTGCCACTATTCCTAAAGTCTGAAGAATCAGTCTGGCTGGGGGAGAAGGGTGTGAAATAACTTGTTCCATTTGACATTTGATGGTCTGTACTCTGTACTGTGGGATGAAGTCTATCTGACTGACTGTGTCCAAATGAGCACCTATGAATTCCAGGCTTTGAACAGGTTGAAGATGTGACTTGCCTAAGTTGACTGACATGCCTAGGAATTGATATAGCTGGAGCAAGTACTCCCTGGATTTCTTGAGGACATGTCTGGTTGGGGCAGTGAGGAGCTAGTCATCTTGGTATGGAAACACTCAGATTCCTAGCAGTCTCAAATGAGCTGCTACTGCTGGCATACACCTGGTAAACAGCCTGGGAGCTGTGATGAGACCAGAGAGCAGGGCTCTGAACTGAAAGTGACTGGCCCCCAGCGAAAAGCACAAAAACCTTCGGGATTGTCTGTTCATCTTGATGTGATAGCATGCATCCTAAAGATCGATGGAACATATCCAATCATCCTGGAGCAGAAACAGCAGAATGGACTGAACTGTGACCATTCCAAACTTTGACTTCTTCACAAATTGATTCAAATTTCTGTGGTCCCGGATTGGTCTCAAGTTTCCTGTTTTCTTTAGAACCAAAAAGAATCTTGAGTAGGTTATAATCCTCTCTGGTCTGGTGGGACCTCCTGGAGGACTCTTTTGTCTAGCAGCTATTTAACTTCTAGAGCTGCTGCCTCCCTCTGACTTGGTTGAATGCTGAGGACTCTTTTCCTTTAGTACGAGGGAATTTCTAAAAATGGTATAAAGTAACCTCTGGATTTTTTTTTTTCAACCCAAGTATCTTTTGTGATTAATGCCCAGGCATCTGGATGCAGAGACAACTGTCTCCCAACTGTCTCCAGCGATGAGCAGCCAAGCAACCTTTCAGGAATGCTGAAAGAGTTATCTGAGAAGGAGTCATGGAAACACTGATTTTGTGTGCCTCTTCTGCTACCAGGAGGTATCTTCCATTATATATCCCTCTGCCCCTGGGGGAAATATCCCCTCTGAAGTCTTGGAAAGGACCCTGGGACCTACATTTGGAACTACATGTTTCCACTTCCTTGCTTATTACTAGGAAAGGATCTCTAAGGTGTAGAGACAAATATCTCTATGGTCGACATGGTCTTTCCATCCTGTTCACTCTAGGAAAGTGTTTTTTCCTGACAGTGGGGCCAAACAAGGACAATCTATCAAACAGAGCATTTACAAAGCTGCACATGTTCATCCAGGCATGTCTTCTAATGGCTGCATGGGAAAATAACTTCATGGAAGCATAAGAGATGGATAGAAGAGTTGCCAAATGGGAAGAAAGCTTCTTGTGGTCTTCCACAGACATGGACTCAGAAAAGAATTTGTAAAGCATTTTGCTCAAATCCCTTTGCAACCTAGTGAAATGTGCCAAGTAGTTCAGTGACAATAAGGTAAAGGTCGTTGAGACATAGATGTGGATTTGAATCTGTCCAGTGCTGTAGACTTGCTGTTAGGAGAATGGACAGAGGAGCTCTGCTCAGCTCGCTCTTTCTTCATGGCTGCCTCCACAACCATGACATCAATGGTGACCTCTTTGCTCCAGTGGGGCTTGTCTTTAGGAGGGGCAAGGAACTTATCAGGATGATGGAGGAATGAGTTCTACAGTATCTGGATCCTTCCATACCCGGCAAGAGATGAGATCTATAAGCTCATCAGGCTGGCGAGTCACCAAAGATGAGGATGAGCCAGACTCAAAAGCTATCAGGGACATTGACTCCTTAGATCCAGCCCATATGGTGCAGCCCATATTTAAGTGGTCAGTACCCAGACAATAAATGCAGTCCTCATGGGCATCAGAAATAGGGATCCTGTGCCCACAGGAAGTAATTTCTTAAACCCAGTCAGCCATAATTACAGCAAAAAAAAAAAAAAAAAGAAGAGCATAGAACACAATTTTTGTTTCGAAAGCTACCAACAATGGTAGGTAAATAATTACCCTCTAAAGGGTAGAGAATGGAAAAACAAGGAAGTACCAACAATGGTAGTGAGTCTACCAAAGGTTGAATGGAAAGAAAATTAAGGATAAGCCTACTGTAACAGAAAATCCAAAGAAACTAAGGAGACAGAGGAAGAGGTGACTGAAATAGAAAGAGCTATAAGAACATTTTTAAGAAAATTACACTCACTGCAAGTAAATAATACACCTCAACCTCTGCAAGAAGGATACACATCTGTTGTGATAAGGAGGCAAATGAGATTTGAGGTATTGCAAGGTACCTGGGGAATTATGGGTAAAGGAAGGAGCTCAAGAGTTAGATCCCAGAGTCTAGTAAATGTGGCAAGGTGGATCTGAGGTCAGATCTGAGACCCATCAGTTGAGAAAGAATGAAAAGGACAACATCAGATCTAGTACCTACACAACTGAAAGTTCTAGTTATATGACTCCTACACACCAATATACATGACATATTTTCCCTCAACATAACACAAGCAGTAGTGTAACGGGTTCAGATGTGTCACCCAGTAGCCCTGCTAGCACTATTATATCAGTAAGAGGCATTAGGCAGAGCGCTTATTCCTTGACCCACAGCTATGGATGCACTGTAACATCAGTCATAACTTATGTGAAATGAACCCTGCAACATCATTTGCCCTTTATGTACCCTGCCATGGCAGGAGATTCTCAGTCAAGGTACTGGTCCTCATCACAGTGGCAACATTGATGTCCCTTGATAAAGTAATATAAACAAATAATACAGTAGTATACAATAAATTAGATCATAAAACACCAAATACATACAGCATCACTAAGGTGAGTAAAATACCATCCCTTACTTACTTACCTAGCAGAAAAAGCAGCTTCTTGTAGAAATCCTTCCACAGAATTAACTGCAGTGCTGGCCTTGTTGCTCTGTAGAAAACATCCATAATGCATTCAAGTTTTTAGGTGGTGAGGGTGCTAATACTGCTCAGTTTTGAAGCTTCTAGCACAGTCCTTATGCTAGTGAGGCTCATTTAAATGACTGTTTCTGAATCACGTTTATTTCTTTGCACCACTAACCAAGTGCACACTAAGAGGCTTGCTCAGCTATGTGAATTTGCATGAGCATCTGTGAAGCTCATGAAGCATGTGTGGGAAGGCTGATGACTACTGCAGGTACATGGAAGAATATATTGGACTTCTGTTGCTAGAGTTAGGCACCCTGAAGCATATACACTCTTTCCCTGCTGGTGTTGACACCCTAACATCATCTTACCATGCCAGCTATTCCTGCAGTATGCAATGGTAGCACCACAACTGGTCACATTAACTAGCTGCCTAATATTGCTCACTATATGCCATCATCAACATTTGTGACCATGACACGGTAACTATAATTCCCAGGAATGAGATCTGGTGAATGGCCATAACTTTCAAAGGCAATGATGTTGGCAGAGCTCCTAAGTGGTATCTTAAAGAAAGTAAAATCCTTCTTTGTTGCATGGTCCTACAGCATTTAGTGTTAGCTTGTTTAGTAAAGGAGAAATCTGCTGACATCAGAATGCCCAAGTCTTTAACATGATAACATGATTAATTAACCTTGTTTAATAAGTTTAAAGACAGGAATAATGACTTCTTAGTTCTGGGTCTATATTAGATGAACGAACGATCAAAATGTTGAGTACAACATGCTCGACACACTTTGACTGAACGTTCATCTAATCGAACGCTGAAAATGCAGAAAACCGGAGTTTCAAAGTTTCGTTTGTCCCACACCTTCCTTAAACTAACATGCAACACACACAGATAAACCCTTACATGCTCACATAATTCAACAACTTTAAAACCTAAACACACTCTTCTGCTTTTAAAAGAAAGTGGGGGGCTTCGTCCCCCACACCCCCCTAACTATATATACCAACTCCGAGATTGCTGTACATTGGGGAAAGGGCAATTTCTTCATAATCGCAACATACACACACAAATACAGAATTTGCTTACCTAGCCATTCCAGACAGTGTAGCGTCTTTACGTCACAAGCTACACTCACTACCATGACCAACTAAAACTTTTCGAAACTCTGGTTTTTGACATTTTCAGTGTTCGATTAGATGAACGATTGATCAAAGTGTTTCGAGCATGTTGTACTCGACATTTTGATCAGTCTTTCCTCTAATATAGACCCTTAATTCTTGGTGATCCAAAGTATCTTACATTTCATTTATGTACATTGAATTTTAGTCCTGTTTTATTAGCTCATTTGTTGATATCTTGCATGTTGGTGTTGACATTCTCATAAACTTTTTTACATGATACAAGGAAGCTGATTTTGCAGTTGTTGGCATTCTTCCTAAGCCAGAAGTATGTGTTACTTGTCAGTGTGGTAATGGTTTTGAGAACCAATCCCTAAAGGAACTCCAGAAGTAATAGAGAGATACTTGTGTCTAGTGCCTTGCACTATGAATGAATAGGATCTTCCCATGAGCGCACATAAAATCCATCTAATTAAAAGTGAGTTAATGCTGACATTACTTATTGCTTTGTATATTACTGGATGTGGTAAGGAATCAAAATCCTATGCAAGGTCTAGGCAGATTGCAACAGATGTTAAAACTAAATCTAATGCCATAGATATCTGATCAAATAAACCCACCAAGTCAGTAAGGATTGATCTTCCCTGTATAAAACCATGCTGATTGATATCCAATAGTGCTAATTTATTATCAGTATTATCTATAATGTCGAGTACGCATCCTTCACACATTTTCCTATGATGGAAGTGAGGCTAATCATTCTTATTATCTATTTTATATACTGGTGCAATGTTTGACATTTTCCAGAAACTAAGGATAGTTTAAGACTGTAGTAGTTTATTAAAACTATTAAGTAATAATAGTTGAAGATGTTTTCTCAGATCTGTCCCTCCCCCAAGTATATTCTTGTATTCCGGAATACTAAGGATTTCCTTACCAGTGTAAATGTTTAACATGTATTTCTTGTATAAAATACATTATTAAAATGATTTACCTGATATGTTGTCAGGATTAATTTTAGATGATGATCTATCAATCAGAAGTATTTTTAAAGGCAGCTTTCCTATGCCTCTGACCTGTGAAGAAGAGATATGACTGTTTGGGGATCAGCAGTGTACAGCAATGCCCCTTCCTTCTTTTTTTTCACTTTTGTGTACATTCACTGAGGATTTTTTTTTTTATTCTAGAATACAGTTAAGAAATCAACATTTCAGACTGACAGCAATCATATATATGTGTTCTGTGTGCATTATTAAAGATTTCCACTGCCCTTCCCCATGATTATTAAAGTCCTTTGTTTTAGTTGATGCAGTGTCTTCTTATATAGTACTCCTACATCAATTAAAGAACAGTATTCCTTTGAAAGTGAAGTAGTATCTCTCTTTTTATATTATATATGTTATTCATTTTGTTGAATTTACATGTACATTTGTGTTTTACCAACATGTATATTCATGAAAGCAGGAGTTAATCATAGCAGACAACTCAATGATATCATGCTGAGTAGATTTGGGGTATTAGGTGGAGGGTCTATATTATAACATCAAATTTTATAAACATCGAATGTTATAATATCGAACCCGTAATGTCGAACGCTGAAAACAGCGAAGGTGCAGGACACCAAATTCTTTCCTAGGGAAAGAATTTGGTGGGCCGTTGCTTTGGCTTCGCTGTTTTCAGCGTTCAATATGTTGGAACGTTACGGGTCGGGCTCAGGTAAGTGTGCGATTGTGTGTAGGTTAGGGGGTGGGTTAGGTGAGTTAGGGTTAGGGAGTGGGTCAGGTAAGTGTGGGGTTGTGTGGATGTTAGGGTTAGGGTGCGGGTCAGGTAAGTGTGCCGTTGTGTGTAGGTTACGGCTAGGGGGCAGGTTAGGTGAGTTAGGGTTAGGGCGCGGGTGAGGTGAGTGCGATAGTGATAGACATTAGGGTTAGGGTTGAGTTAAGGTAAGTGGATGGCTAGTAGTGTATGTAAAGTTTAGTTTAGGTTTAGGTGTAGGATTTTAAGTGTATGTGTGTGGATTGCTATTTTTTGTGTGTGTTTGTGTTGTGTGTATGTTTCTCGGAATAGCAATTTTTTTCCCAGGGAAAAAATTCGCTATTCTGACTGTTCGATGTTTTCAGATTTCGGTGTTTGGGGTTCGATATTATAACATTTGATGTTAAAGAACTTTGATGTTATAATATAGACCCTTAGGTGGAATCCTGGGCTGTTTTCATGAGTGTTATATAATTTATCATGACAGTTTCCACTGGAAAAATCTGGGATGGATGACTTGTTTGTGACTAAGTTTGATTTTATACTATTGTTAGATGACAGTTTCATGATCGTGTTACCTACAGAGAGTATAATATGAATGAGAAGCACAAAGATTGTAAGTTTGTTGGTACAAAATATAAGATGCTGCCATTACTCAATAAATTTCACAGCATTTATTCCAAATGGTTCTGACACACATAGGCAGTTAATACCAATTCATATTTATTTTGATACTGGATAGCATTACCAGTCATTGTTGGGTAATTAAAGTCCACATGATGATTGCAGTTTCAGTCATTTTTTAGATCTTGGCCATTTGGTCAGGAAATCCTTGTGCCCTGTAGGGGCCATAAACTATGTACAGTAGTTTTCTGAAGTATTATACTTAGTATCACTGGTGTTAATTAATAATCACATGAATTCTAGTTCTGAGATGGTCACTTGATTTCTGGATTTTATATGCTCCTTGACAGGACAGAGACACTACCACATATCCTGTCAGATTTGAAACAGCGAATGAGCATATACTCTAGAATGTGTAACATCCATTTTGGATCCTTAGACCCCATTTCAGCAACATTATATTTAATAAATTTCTCTACGAAGAGGAAAAGATTCATGTCAAACATTTCATTATTGTTGCTTCTGGCATTTAGTAATGCTACCTTCACCACTCATTTTATATTGGTTATTTTTAATTTCTTTTCGTACTGGAATTTAAAGTAGTGTAAAAATCCTACAGAGATAGAAACGTGTAGTGTTTAGTACTTGTATACCCGGTGGACAGAGGATTGTCCTACATTTTACTCTAGGCTGATGGGCATTGGATCCCCTGTGGGCAACACCACATCCTTATCCACTGAATGAAAATCAAAATACCATTTCCTAAACCATTGTCTGAAAGACAAAATGTCATCATTATATTTAAGTTCCATATTATATCATTTTGTAAAGTAGATGTGTTTCCCATGCTTTTTGCTAGGCTGCTCAATAATACCACAATATCCTGTCACACTCCATATCCAAGAGGGAGGGCAATCTTAGATGTTTCACTCCAACATGAGCAATAGTCATTCATAGTTAATCTTAATATAACATTGTTGATATAACCCTAATTTTGGCCCCAGGCAGGCAGGATACTGTCACAAGATCCTTTAAATGTTGATAGGGGCATATGTTTGTTTTACTTACAATATAGTCACCAGTTACTAGCATGTTTTAGATGCTGCCAACAAGGTCACAATGTCTGATTTAAGGGCTTTTGAGAATGGCTTGGTTCAGAGTTAAGCCCATTTGCACTGACCTGACATAGTGATTCTGTATGATTGCTTTATTGTATTCAGTGGGAGGTCAGTATAATATGTTATGTGTAAGACCTGAGTTTCTCATTTTACTGAGTTTATGATATATATATATATATATATATATATATATATATATATATATATATATATATATATATACACACATAGGGAGATATTATTCTAGGTAATTGGAGAGAGACAGAAAGATGGGATGTTGTTATGGGTAGGGGTCCTGGTTTATGACTCTGCCTAGAACTCCATTTGACCATGATCGCACTCTGTGCCTTGACACTATTACTAATACAGCTTGCATGTGGATGTCACTGCTTTCTTATATAATCCGAGAAATGCTTTCTGCTCCTCATCTGATGAACTATACAATTTGAAATCATCCACAAAAAGGAGATGAGAAGACTTTAAACACGTTTGTTTTCTGGGAGACAAATTGTAATCATGGTATAATATGTTAAGTAAACAGCTTAATTGGTTAAAGGCAAGACAAAACAGCAGCAGTGACAAAGAATCACCCTAGGATATCCCCCTTTGAATTGTTACCCCTGGAATAATAATTTGCCTTTTATCATGGCTTAACTGCAAAGTGGTTTGTCACTATTTCATGGTCACTATAATGTAATCGATCGATGTAGGATGTATCTTATCCATGAATGTGGAATGCTGTCAAATGCTTTTTTGTAATCTATCCATGCTATAGTTAGATTCTTCCCCTTGTCACAATTCTGTATTATGGTTTTATATAGCAACAAATGATACTTTGTTCCACATCACATATATATTTTTTGTTATTCTTTTGTTCTATTGCCATGAGTTTTTTCTAAATGACTATAAACTCTGTCTGCATTAATTACAGTATATAGTTTGTACATTATCAGAAGGCAAATTATTGGTCTATAGTTTTTTGGGATGGCTTACATGTTCACTCTTAAGGAAGAGTATCATTTTTCTGTAGTCTCTTTGGGATGCACACAAAAGTAATTTTTAGTTAGGACTAAATCTTTGCGTAAAGATGTTAATACTTTCACCCAGAAGTTAGTGCATTTGTGCCTAGGGTATTCCATTTAGGAGCTTTTCTTAATTTTGTTTCAATTTCTCTGGCTGTTACCTCATTCCATTTCATATTCTCTACATTTGAACTCATTACTGTTTCTTTTAATCATCTTTGTTATGTTCCACGGGGCCTTCAAATATTATTTGTTTGCTGGTGTTTCTATGCCTTTTGCTTTGTTTCTCAGTTTTCTAGAAAACTTTTAGGTCATCAATGAATTGCTTATTTTGTTCTTTTCCTTTATATGTATCTGTATGTCTATTATGTTTGTTGATATTAATATTATTATTCAAGTTATGTAATCAGCAGTTTTATATGTATCTTTTATTGCTTCTCACATTTTACTAACTAAGCACAGTGTATCATTGCATTTCCATTCTTGTGTGTATTTTCTGAGATTTTCATTGTTATTTCCAATAAATGTGAATTGCTCTAAGTTTTCCACCCTGTGCTGGTATCTTTAGTTAATTATTTGCAATAGCATATGATAGATCCTGGTTTGTTTTGATACTGTGCATTGCTTTTACCCCATCTGTCTTTCTAAGTATTTTATGTTGACCTGTTCCCTCTTGTATATTCTTCTAACAGTGACACTTTTTATCTTAATTACTTAGTGTTCTCAATCTGATGCTTCCATTGTGACATTTTATGTCTTCCCTGCCTTTCCCATATTGTTGCATGTTTTTGGGGTAAAGCTTGATCTGTTATTAATTTAACTGCATAATAATATACCCCATTTACTTCTGTTATATCACATGATTTTCTCTTCATAGTCTTGATTACTGTGTTCATCTGTTTTATCAGACCTCTAACATTTGGGTCTTATTTACTTTCAGTACTCTGTTCCTTCATCAGTCTTAATATCTCTATCTATCACTATTAAATCAAGCAGCTCTTTCCTTAGAACATTTTCTTCTAAGCTGAAAGCACATTCTTTCCTCTCAGTTTCCTGCAGGCATTCCAAAGAAAGTTCAAGAACATCTTCCTGTGATGTAACCTTTTCAGATGCATCCTGTATCATCTGTTGCTCCTTCCTAAGGGAACTCATTAGTCCATCACTCCACAACATTTCCTGCATCACAGTTGCCACTCTTTCCGGCTCCTTCCCTTGCTGTGCAACTTCAGCTGAACTTTTATACCAGTTTCCTGCAGAAGGCTCCAGAGCATCATCATGTGGCAAGTCATCAGATATCTCCCGCTCCACCTGTTTCTCCTTAGTTTGGGGAGTCATTATTCCATCATGCTGTGACATTACTTGTGTTGGACTGAATCCTTCACTTCAAACGTAATCCATAACTTTCGTTTCTATTTCTTTAACTTCTCTGTTACTGCTCTCCTTTTTCTACTTTCCTCTCTGTTTTCTTATTTTTTGAATTGTGAAATTTTCCATATCTAGGTGCTTTTGATTGTTATTCTCTTCAAATACCTTTGGCGATTTTTTTTTTTTTTATTTATTAGTTGGGCTTTCTTAATTGCATAAATATTGTATCGTATCAGATCTCTTTTTCTTTCCCATTTTCTTCTTCAAAAGCATACCACTCCACCTGTTTTTCTTTAATTTGGGGACTCATTGTTCCATCATGCAGTGACATTACTCCTTGAAGCTGATTACATGTATAGATCTGCAATCGTGGGACTCCACACATATCATGTCACAAGCCCCAAATATAGTGAAAGTTTTGAAACATGAGGAGACTAAATATAAGATAACTTCCCTTCTTTGTCTAGCAAAAATATAACGGTGTCAATCAGGAATGGAAATCAAACCAGAAGTAGATAAAAATCAAGTGGCAACTGAATGTGCCAAAAAACAAAAACAAAAGAAAAATATAAAATGAAGGATCAGATGAGAAGGCAAGAAATGTGGAAAATGCATAAATATATTTGCAAGAATAGAAAACTCCTGGAACAGTCTTATGCTGATCAGGATCAAACTCAGGAATGGGTTAAGGAGAAGAAAATTCAGACCAAATGATGAAAGGTTAATACTGGTGGCCCAAGACAGTGGACTATGTACACGTTGGTTTACAAAGTCCATTGAACATGTGGGAGAAACAGACAAATGCAGGTTTTATAAAACAGAACAGGAAACAGTTGCACACCTTGTTTCTGGTTGAAACATATAAATGGCAGAAGGACTGTATACTAAAAGGCATAATAATGAGGCAGGACTACTGCACTGGGGATTGTGCAAACATTATAATACTGAAATAGCTGAAAAACACTAGAAACATGAGCCACAAAGTATCATAGAAAATGATGAAGCCTGCATCACATGAGATCATTCATTACCAACAGATCAAAAGATAGATGTGAGAAAAATAGATATAGTAGTCCATGAAAAGAAGACAAAAGTAGCAACGATCACTGAAATCACTGCACCCAGTGACTACAGTGTCTTGCATAGAGAGAGACACAAAGTCATAAAATATCAGGATTTGCAGGCAGAAATTAGAGTAATATGGAAGAAAAATACCCAGACAGTTCAAAAGTAGTAGGAGCAATGGGTCTTATAAAAAAGAATCTACAATCATATTTGGATATGTTACCGATATATGTAACTCCATACGAGTTGCAGAAGGAGTCATTACTGGGCATATTGCGGGTGCTGCAAAAAAACACTTCTGGCTGACATCAAAGATTGAAACAATACTAATTTCATGAGCTATAATCATACTTTGACTTAGGAATGGGTTCCATTTGCGTCATGATATCAGAAACCCAAAAGACTTGGAGAAATTTAAAAAAGTCAGATGCCACTGCCACTCTTTAGGCTGACAAGCTCAACTCAAATTCGTCCTCCCACTCCCCAATGATATTCCAAAGTAAATGCCACATACCACAAGCCCCCCCTCCCCAACCATTGCTAGGGAACAGGTCTTCAGTGCACTTTCCAAGGTCAAAAACACTGCATCAGTGGGCGGGCCATGATAACATCCCGGGATGCTTATAAAATAGCACAAAACATGACCTCTCTGGTCCACTTGAATCACATTTCAGCTGGAGGCTACAGTGAGGTTTTGTACTCAAAGAATGAAAATCTTTACAGTCGTTCCCCTGCACAAAGGAGGTCCAGCTACCTATCAGGGTAACTAAAGGCCCCAGCCTCTTATGTAAGGCCATGGAAAGAATCATCAAGGACATGATAAATGAGGACATAGGTAACATCCAAATGCTGGACCCATCACAGTTCAGCTTTGTTAAAGAAGGTCATGCCTATTAAATCCAGTGGACTTCATTGAGAGGGTCACCAGTGCAATGAATGAGGGGAAGACTGCACAAACAGCTTACCTCAACCTGGCCAAGGCTTTTGATACAATACCCCATTCAGGAATTATAGACAATCTCTCTAAATTAAGTATAAACCCTTTTATTATCTGCTGGATCACCACCTAGTTCAATGATAGGACCTGGGAATTCAAAATAGGTGAGGCCACCTCCACCAAGAGGCCAGTCACTAGTAGAGTCCCCCAGGGCTCTGTACCGGGCCCATTCCTTTTTGGCATCTATTTCATTGAAGTGGAAGCAAATGTTAAAGGTTTGCAGATGAGTTCAAGCTGGGGGTTATCATCAACTTCTCTGCATACACTAGCATTCAAGAAAGCCTATCTCTGTCTAATAAATGGTGCCAAAGCCATGGTCTTAAACTCAATGCTAAGAAATGCATAACTGGACCCTTTGGAAGTCAACCATCCCAGTTAATTACCATGTTGATAATATACTCCTAAGAGTCAATCCAGTGGTCAAGGATCTGGGTACACACATAGACAGTAGACCCAGTACACAGTAGCCTTACCTTTAACTACCATGTGGCCACAGTGGTGAGGAATTCCTTTTATGTTGCATAACTTATAAGTAAGGGCATGGCATCTAGGTCCAGAAAGGTCATTATCCTAATGTACTCTGCTCTTATCAAACCAATCATAGAGTACAGTGCTCACTTTGGTACATATGCAGCAACTAGAGTGACCTCAGAGGTTCCCTACAAAAAGAATACAATGTGTAACAAACCTGCCTAATGCAGAGCACCTTAAAGCCCTTTCTTTCTACTCAATCTCCTACAGACTGCAGAGGGCTGGTTTATGCCTGGCTTACAAGACATCCACAAACCCCACACTTATGAACCTCCTACATATTTGTAAGTCAAACAGTACCAGAAATACAAGGCCTACAGAACATGCTGGAGAGCCAGATATGTGTCCCAAAGACTGTCCCTCCTATACAACAGGGTTCCCATCATACCTCTCAACTTCTTAGATCAGTAAATCTAGAAAAAGCCTAAAATAATGGGGGGACAAAGGCCCCAAAATAGGGACTACTTTAAATATTGCTCTTATAATTTAGAAAGTTGCTAAAATAGCAGGATTTGTGTTTAGATGCATTTTCTGAAGGATATGAAGTCTGAAACTGAAATGTATGATATCATTTGGTGACATTTAGTGACATAAATCCCTGGTGATTTGCCTGAAAACCACAAATTTTCTGATAAACAGACCAAAATATGAGAAAGAAATCTGGACATTCAGCGAAAATCTAGACAGTTGAGAGGTATAGTTAACATCCATGTGAAGCTGAGTTCATCTACTATCCAATTTATGTGCAAACTAGACTAGTGGATGAAGAATAGGAAATTTACACCAGGCCTGGCACTCCTGTCCCTTATGGACAGAAGTAGCTTATAAATACCTGGCCCTCAATGTCCTATTTGGATAAAGGGTGTCATTATTCTTTCAGGAAAACTTGACTAGGCTTAGAAAGGACCCCTGGGTCATAAGTCTGGTAACAATCTTTGAATCTATGAATCTATATAACCCTTTCAGTCCACTATATTCTTCAGACAAATACTTATTACATGTATCCAAACCTAACAATTCTGCTGGAAAATCACTACTCTCCCACAACCTCGCTGAATAATGGAACTCCATATCGCTAGAAATACAACATGAATACTCCCTAAAACTTACTTAATATTTGCTTACTGAAAAAGTCTGACTGGGACAGAGCTGATTTTCAGCAAAGGCCTGGGAAAAAAGGTTCCTGAGGCATTTCTTTGGAATTTGTGAGGAAAAAGGAGCACCCAGAAGAAACCCACACAAATGCAGGGAGGACATGCAGACTGCACAGAAGGCACCATAGCTGAGAATCGAACTGGAGGGCCCGTTGCTATGGAGTGACAACACTAACTGCTGCAGCACTGGGCTGCCTCATTTAAAACTCAACTAAAGTCCTACCTACTCTGTTGCCAGCTCTGTATATTTGATATTTCTGGATAATCTCCAAACCATTACTATCACCACTCTTATATGTAACTGGCCACAATACAGCTACTACTTCAAAATCTCTCCATCGTACTATCATCTACCCCTCTCTACTCTGCTTCCCTTTTACCCAGACCTTCTCAATACTCCTTCATAATTTGTAATCATCTTCATCTTATAATTACTTCACTGTGTCCTATTCAATATCTATTTTCAACAGATTCCATTTGAAAGTAACTAGACTCTTACAAGCTTGATATTAGCTAATATTTTACAGCATTCTTCATTAACTGTCATATCATTACAGTTCTATGTATGTTCATTTACTATTCTATGTATGCACATTTATTTTTTGATTAACTGTCATATCATCACCAGTCTATCTATGTATACACATTTATTAAGTAAATCTTGTATAACGTTTACTCATTCTGTAAAACAGAGCATTTCTCCCTGGGCCACTACTGAAAATGGGACCTGTGCCAAGTATGACTTTCCTTGTAAACAAAAGCAATAAATAAACAATAAATGAAATGATTAGGTGTCTGCATGATTGGAAACCCTTTGCACTCTGGACCAGAAAAGCCTGCAAAGTCCTTCCCAAAACAAAAATTCAACCAGTCACACAATACTTTGCAAGATATCAGCTTGATCAGCATAATTCACTGCAGGGTCAACACTGTATTATGTGTACAAATTATGTCCATAATCCTTGACCATTTATAGGTGTCTGTTGAGTCAACAAACACTTGCGATGGACACATTAACAATGAAAACCTAACTATATGGGCTCCAGATGGCCACTCAAAATGATCCTATTGTATACTGTCATCCAACAAGACTGACATAGAACTGGTATCCCACACCAAAATAAAAGGTGTGATAACAGACGACCAACTGAAATTTGATCTCCAACTTTATAAAGCCATAAAGTAGGTACAACAAAAGCTGGGCTGCCTCCATAGAGTAAAACACTACCTTATTGACTCTGGTAGACAAAACATAGCCACTTCTTTTCTACTCCCCACCCTATTATATGTCTCTCCTGTTCTAACCAATCTCATCTCATTTTATCAACCAAACCAGAACAATACTACAATAAAGTAGCTAAATTCGCAACCAGCCAACAATATACATAACTGCCATGCTCTAAAATAACTAAACTGGCTTGAACTAAATAATTATTGTATTTACAGTAAACTATTAGTTAACCGCCACCCATGGGGATTGGTAGATGCAGGATAACTGTAGTTTCTGGTTGCTTCAGAGTTACTATAATAAATGAGCCTGACTAATACTGTACCCTATATTATTTGTTTGGTTTGACTTGTCCTTAGGTTGGGGAGAGAGGGAATTTATTCCTGTCTTCCTTTTTGAAATTCTAAAACTCTAAAAACATAAGGTATGCTTCTGCGGGGGGGGGGGACAGAAAGTGCAACACATGAAAATTGTACTGTATTTCTTCAATTTTTTTTCCTGGTTGCTTGAGAGTTCTGGTGCTTGAGTTCCAGTTAACTGACAGTTAAATGTACAATTGATTACAATCACCAAACTACTCCACAACCCTGAAAAATTCCAGTCTCTTCACTCCAAGATTCAGCCTTTTTGTAAATAATTATATACCACATGAAAATATTAATATGATTTATAAAGAAATGTGACACTGCCAGCCTATCTATCTGGAATTTTGTAAATAATCATATGTCATTTGTGAATATTAATATAATCCAGAGGCTTGTCTTACAAATGTAAGAGAACTATATGTTATGTGTATATTAAATTAAACTACTGATGCAGAAGTGTGTGTTGAACTGTATGTTATGTACTGAGCTTCAAGAATGTAACCAACGTATACCCTACTGGAAAAGAACAGAAATGTATATAAACTATATTAATAGTAGAAGCTGGAACATACACAGTTAACTTGCAAAACTTCAAGAAAATAAGTTAAAAGTATTTTACAATGTGCTATAAAAGTTAGTTCCATGGCAACAGGGAGACGGGATAGCTAGAGCTAGGAGTTTCTTCCTATTGTCTTGAAACAGAAATAATTACTAGGTTTAAAATGTAAAAGTGTTCAATTGTTTTACAACTTCCAGTTCTAGGCAAACTTCTGAGAGATATGTACTTCTCACACAGAGATGCTAAAAAATCTGTTGGTATCTGTTAGCCTGGGAACTGAAGGCAGGTGAGAAATAGTGATGTCATCCAGCTGACGCAGAAGTAATGTTTTTATATTAATTTGGGAATTCTCTCAGAGACTGGGTAATTTGTATTTGTCTTTGGACCTAGAACAGCCCACTCATCAGCACTTCTGCCTGCATCTTGCTAAAAGTAAGTAACTAGGAAAAAGTGATTTCTTTTAGATATAGATAGGAATATAGTGAAGATTAGTTTAGATGTTTTCTGTATTTAATTGAGACTGTCCTAAAATGTTGTTTTAAAATATTTTCTGTGATTCTGAACTCTGTAGTCACTGTGCTGAGTTATTGAGTACTATTTTGTTCTTTTATTATTTATTATTAAATATATTTAAACATTTTAATTGTGGCTGGCTTGTTTAGAGATATTTAAGCTCTTAAGATTACTTGCATAGGTATCTGGTGACACTGTATAGGCCACTCCTAAACAGCCTTGAAAGTCTTGGTCACACTTACCATTTGGATAATAGTAACATTATACAGAGATTGGGCACCCTTTGGTAAGGCCTTAAAAGTAGTTGATAAGAGCTGGTGGCAGTGATAACTACCATATAGTCTGGGCAGAAGGGGGCATAGCTATTAAACCTGTGCTAGCCTTTCCTATGTGTGTGTGTGCATATGTGTTTGTATATCAATCAAATCTCAAAGTGTGTGTCAGCTACTTGGCAGGGACACGCAGCAATGGTTGGACAGACAGTGTGCTGGAGGTCTTAGCTTGGCCACTTGGGTGGATCTTAACCCAATAGCTATGCCAGTGGGGAGTCTTATTGTGGATCTGGGGAAAGAGGCAGAAACCAACCCCAGACTGACTGTGATCTCTGTGTGTGCTTTTAAGGGAAATTGTACTTCACTTTGTGTGTACTTGTCATTCTCCCAGTGTGTATGTCCCTCACTTGTGCTAGTGGTGAGGATTGAGACTCCTTGATTACTGGGCCAGTGCAGGTACATCACATGCACAAAACCTAATGTAGTGTTATCACAATTATACCCTGTTCTGTCATTTAATCATCTGCATTTTCCTTGTGCCTTTCCCCCCTTCCTTTATTTGCACTGCTCTAACTCCTTATCCTATCTTTTTATGTTTTAGATTTTTAGATTTTGAACAAGTCTTTATAGTAAAAAATGTTATTGCACTAAACCTGACAAAGTATGTATACCGATGGTATAACACTGCATATACCTCCCTGTATTAAAAAAATCTATTCATATACAACACATGTAACTGTTACTTTTAATCAAAATATTTTTGTATGATGTAACTGATGTCTAGGATTTCTGAATAATTGAACTGTCACTCAAATAAAACTGACTGCAAATGATGAAACAATGCAAATGATGTCCATAATGTCTGTATAATGAAACTTTTCTCCCTGGTCTTCTGCTGAAAAAGGGCACAGCTCAGTCGGACTTTTCTGGTAAACAACTGCCAATAAATAAATAAATACATACATACACACTTACATACATATTATAATTTCTCAGTGACTACAATACATTGAATACAATCAGTATGAGTAAAGTGATAGTGTTTTCCATCTCTCCATTCTCCTACCTGTAGAAAGTACAGTTGTGTAAGTAAACTTATTATAACAGTATAGGTTCGAATAATAGGGCTGCAATAGCCTTAGCCATATGGGTTATATCCTGCATAGGATATAACAGTCAAACAGCTTCCACAGCTTCAGGGCACCTTCCATGCACCCATACCATCAGTCAGCTTGAGATAAGCTAACTAAAAAATATAGGTTTGGGTGCCAAGCCTTTCAGAGCTTTCATGCCAACAGGGGGAAGGAGGCTGAGTCCTGAAAGGGTGATGTTAGGAATAACAAAAAATAAATGTCCACACCATGGCATAAAAAACACCAAAGAATAAGGTGGATGGAGGGAAGGAGCAGCTACTGCAGCCGTGATTAGACAAACGTATAACATTATGGCACGTTTACTTACACAACTGTACTATGTTCATATTGATCACTGCTGTAGTCTTGACTATATGGGTAGATTACTCTAGATTACTACACTTGGGAGGTGGAAGGAAAAAAGTCCAGGACTTACTAGAGAATGGTCTTAGCAAAGCCTAATCTAGAACTAGAGAAGGACTTAAGCTTATAGTACTATGTAAATGTAAGTACAGAGGACCATCTTGCAGCTTCTAGAATACTTCAAGAATCCATCCCTTTCCAAAAAGCCATAGATGAAGTCAAGGGCCTTGTAGATTGGGCCTTGACTCTGCCTGGAATAGTTTTGTTTTGGTGAATATAACAACCATTTGAAAATGGCCTGCTTTGACACATTATCCCTTATTCTTACCTTCACAAGAAAATAAAAACTGATCCAATGATCTCAAAGATTTTAGTTCTGTCAAGATAGTACCTTAGTAGAGTGTGGATATCCAAGGTATGGTACATTTTTTCTTCCATATTTTTAGATTCAGGAAAGAAAATGTGGAGATGAGTAGCATGGCTTAAAGTAAATACCAGTTTATGCATAAAAGTAGGACTAATTCTCAAAGAAACCCTCTCTGTGTAGAAAATGAGACAGGGTTGACTTACCAAAACAACTTGCAACTCAGATACCCAGTTTCTGCTATCGTTCTTGGAGAGGTCAGAGCAATCAGTAAAACTGTTTTCCATGTTAAAAACCTGAAGTCAGCCAGGTTAGCTGATTGAAATGGAAGGGCCACCAGTTTCCAGGGAGGCCTCTTGTGTAAAACCCCTTTCAAAACATTTTGACATGAGAATTCATTGAAAGAGAAGGATACATGGGAACATATGCTGAAATGTCCAACAAATGAACCTTGATGGAGGAGTACTAAAGGCCATAGGATAGTAACTCACACAAATATTGTAAAACAAGGGAATAACTAGCCCTGAATGAGTGCTGGTTATGTTGTTGGCACCAACTAGAAAACCTTTTCCATTTACAGGCATACAATTTTCTAGCAGTAGGCTTTCCATTTGTACCTGCTGCATGTTCTCAGTAAACAGGTGCGTAAAGGCAATTAAGACCCTATCATCCAGGTAGTCAGTTAAAGTTGATTGGGGTTGGGGTGTATCAAACACCTTTGATCTTGTGTAAGTAGATCCAATCTGTTAGGAAACTTGTAATAATCATCTCTGGCCATTTCCAAAAGAAGACTAAACCACTGTTGCCTGGGCCAGAAGGGAGTTACCACAATGATCTTGGGGGATTCTTTCTGAACCTTCAGAACTACCCTGCATATCAGTGGAAAGGGGCAAAATCATTCGGGAACATTCCTGTCCATGAAAAAAAAAAGGCATCTGTCTACCAGGCCTTCTTGCATGGAGTCCTGGAGCAGAAACTTGTCATTTAATTGTTCAGAGAGGAGGCAAAGAGAACTACTTGAAGAACTCCCCACAGATAGATCAAATCTTGGAAGACCTCCTGATTTAGTTTACATTCGTGAGGATCTGCCTTTGTCCTGCTCAACTTGTCTGCCATAGAGTTTTGCTCTGATAGAATTTAGGATACCTGTAGAGTGCGACTGTGCTGTGAAGTTATATCCCAAGCTAACAAGTCTAGTTTGCAAAGGGTGTATGACTGAGTTCCCCCTTGCTTGCCTTTAACAACTTGAAGAGGTCCCGGGGACCAAAGATGATTCAGAGAGTTGAGTGCCTTGATCAGAGAAAGCATCTATTTTAAAGTTATGTGCTTGCATCTGTTCCTGCTACTCCACTGCCCCCCTGAATCTGCTCCCCAAGCACAGTCTGAGGCATCTGTGGTGACTGACTGATTTGGAACAGGGAGGGAGAAGGTGAAACCCAACTGAAGGATATTTGCTGAATCCACCAAGGGATTCTCTTCTGACAAACCCCAGAACTGAGATTTGAAAAGACAAAGGATGTTGGTGCTTGGAACAAAGAGACTTTGGTTACCATTTTATCTTTCTCATGTGGAGTCCTACCAGGGTTATCATGAGAATCACAGATGCCATGAGAGCCAACGTCCTAAGGTATTTCCACGGAGTGATGGAAGTCTGAGTGGAAAACTTTAGAAATAGATCTAGCTATAGATCTATTTTTTCCTATGGAAGAAAAGCTCTTTGAACTGAGGTGTCTAGCTGACACGCCAGGAACACAATCCTGTGTGAAGGAGTTAAAAAAGACTTTTGAATATTCTCCGGGAATCACAGCTTGTATTAGACATCTGTCACTCAAGTGAGGCATTCCTGACATTTAGAAAAAGACTCTGCAAAGATAATTAAGTTGTCTGAATATAGAAAATGTGGATACCCTGTAATCTGCTAAAACTAACTGTTTTCAGCATTTGATAATCTAAACTATATATACATATATGTATATGTTTGTGTGCGTTTTTCCTAGTATTGGTCAGTTTAAGCTACAAAAGACCTCTGTATTGTTGGCAAATTGTAACCAACAATGCAAATGGTTGGCAGATGTGCGAGAAAGGATAATCTCAGAGGCTGGAAATATTGCCTTTACCCAGGGATTGTGCAATCTTGGAGTTAGTATGTATAATTAGAAGGGAGTGCAGTGGGCTTGTTCACCTGTAAAAACAATAAGTTTGCATGTTTTGAAAAGTAAACTCTGCACATGTACAGAAGCATGTCAATGTCTCCATTCTGTCATTACTGTGCCAACGTTTGGCACATCGAAGTAATGTTGTTTCAATGAATGAGAATCCATAATAACCGAACACACTTTAACAAAAGCGCTTTTATCGAAAAAGCGCTTTCGTTAAAGCGTGTTACAAAAAAAAAATAAAACACTGCATTTACATTTTAGCAGGGCCCCTGTGCCCCCCACACCCCCTACTTTAATATTCTCCCTCCGAGACCACACTACAGTGGGGAAAAGGGAAATTTCCCTTACCTGCACCGTAGTACAGCCTCAACAACAGGCATACTTACATGAAAGTGCTTCTTCTGTGAAAAGCACTTTCGCGTAAGTATGCCCGGCCATTTGGGTTTCGGTCGTTTGCTCACTCGACCAAATGTCCTAGATCCATATATATATATATATATATATATATATATATATATATATATATATATATTACATTTAATGGCTTAATAATAAATAATGTGAAACCATTTTAAGTAACTTTTTTCTATTCTTGTATATACTAATAATACTGATGGTGTCATGCCCATTACGAGTAGGTACATATCTACTTAAATGTCTTGTGCTTTTGTATTTTTTCAGTATTCAAAATATAAATTTTTTTCTCCATAAAAAACAACATGAAAAATAAAGACAAATGCCAATGAAAAATAAAAAAGAAAACAATAAATTAAAATGATTATTGTAATTTCTTTTATTTATTGCCAGTGGCAAAAGTAAGTCCTTGTGGTGAACAAATGTGGAATATGATTTATCTTAATGCATCTCAGAAGCCAGAATGAACTCCGGTACTAATATTGCACCCACTAGATGATAACTCTTTTGCAGGCCGACCAAGACACAAGCTAGCATTCTGATTCTGGACTTCTGCATGTAGAAGAAATAATCTACAGATGTTTTACTGTTGCAGTGGTTTTGTTTTAAACTGAATTCATAATAAATGCGGTCTACAAACCTTTCAACCTGTTAGAGCAAGAAGTGTGGAGTAATCCGTAAATAAGGGAAGGACAAAGGCCCAAAATTACTGACAATTTTTAAATATTGCTCCTACAAATGTAGAAAGTTGATTGAATAACAGGTTTTTACATTAGCATGGATTTTCTGAAGGGTCTGTAAGTCTAAAACTCAAATGTCGGTAATATTTTCTGAATTCAATCCTCAGTGATTTGCCAAAGATCAGCCAGAAAAACAAGATTTTATGAGGAACAGACCAAACATTATGAGGCAAAAATCTGGAAGTGTGGGAAAATCAGGATAGTTGAGAGATATGGTGGTCTACCCTCTGACGTTGAAATAGATTTATAGATGAATAGTCCATAGCCCAGGCCTGACTCAAGAGTCATGTGCTGTTTGTCTGTTTTCTTCTGCTTCATTTGGGAAATGGTTACCGTAGCAACACTCACAGTTGCCAAATGATTGTCAGTATTTACAGAACTGCAATGGAGTACAGCCCAGGGCAGGTTATAACAACTAGCCTTCAGCACCCACCATAAAATAGACCCCAGTACTTCTGAATAAAAATATAACACTATTTTTTTCAGAGATGTATATCATGCATTGTTTAATAGGATCAATGTCATATCTGTGTGAAGGAAAAATAAACTAAGTAATAGATGCCTGAATCCTCTTTTCACTTTCAGATTAGCTTTTACAACATATCATTCCTCATATCCTTGTACTCTGTGCTCTGCTATTGTTTTATAATATGTGCTTGCAGAGGAAATTTGACTTTATAGTAGGCAGTGTAACAGTTCTAAAACACATAATTCAAAGCAGGCTTTCAATGTAAGTAGAGGAATTGTAATAATAGGTTGTTGTTGTTGAGTCTTTCGGCTTTTCCCGGTTAGGGGTCGCCACAGCGGAACTCCGGTCCGCTAATGATTGGCAGAAGATTTTTACGTGCCGAGTTGCCAGCCCTGACACACAATCTTCAACGAAGGTACGCCCATTCACTAATAATAGGTAACCAACTGAAATGTCAGAACCAACTACAGCAACCCCGAAATATGAAGGCTGAATGGCCAAAAAACAGACTTACATATACTAAGTTCGAGATGGCCTTTTCTTTGAATATTTCATTTTCTCCCAGGTATGGTATTCCCAAAGTTGGTACATATAAATTCAAGAGGTGTTGGGGGCATGACCCCTGCAAAAAGGAAGTTTAAGAACAATTTTCAAGATTCACTCTTTTTCTGGGATTTCAGTCTTTTTTTTTTTTGGCATGTTGGCACCCAGTATTTTGAGAGCTTACATTTCAAAACGGAACCTTAATAATAGCAACCCAAAAATGCTTTATCTTATTAAGGAAAAACTTAGTCACATAAGGAAATGGCTACACTTTATTGAAGCTGTATATTAATTTGTCCTAACCTGTTGTGCAATTTAAAGATAAAACTCACTAAAAATATTAGACATATTAAAACCATAAAAACTAAAAATTATTTTTTGCAAAGAACGTTAACTGACCTTTGAGAGTGTGTGTGTGTGTGTGTGTGTGTGTGTGTGTGTGTGTGTGTGTGTGTGTGTGTGTACACACACACACACACACACACACACACACACACACTCGTACACATTTTAATGCAATGAATCATAGCTGTAAAAAATGCATTATTATATAAGTTCAGAATGAGAAAAGTGTAAAAACAAATATGATATTTTATCTGCTTTTGTGCCTGCATGTATCAGCAGTTACCCTTTTTAATATGTACCCTCAACACATGCATTTTCATAGGCTGGGATTCATAGATATTTAGTGCAATGTGCAGAACAACTTAGCCAGGTAGCAGCAGTGCACAAGATGTGGGCAATGCAGAGACACAGATAGCATAACCCTAAAAAAGAGAAAAATAGTACACTATTCCAAACTACCACAACATTATATGGAAATGAGGAACCCTTGCAAGTGAGGCAGATAAATTATGCACATAGTAGTATTAAATAGCAGGGTGATTCAGAATGTATAAAACAGGTGAAATGCACCATTTTGCAAATGTAGTCTAAACACTGGGATGTTTGTTGTACAGGGAAATTGCTATACTAGGTGTAGCTGCAGCTTTTGCAGAACAGCATATATTATTGACCGTGACCACTGCTACAACCAGAGTCCATGATGTCACCAATCACAGCCATCTGCAGCACTGCAAAAGGTAATGTCAGCTCATTACATAAAGTTGCCTCACAGATCAGCAGACAGTTAACTTGCACCAAGTTAAAAGGGTGATCATAAGTGGACTAGTTAAACTGTGTCACCTATAAGCAGAATCAGGGTGGATGCATGGATTGCTTATCGCAGTGGACACAAAGGTATGTGTAGTATTAACTACCTTATTTACAAGCATCCTTCACTGACCTACTGGGGACACATTACACATATCACAGTTCTCTGCCTCACATATCTAACACCAGTTCCTCAACATCATCATGCAGCATGTGAAAGTGCGTGTCTGGTTGCCCAGGACTGCACAGGAGGCAATCACCACTGTGCACATATATTACAGTATAGCCTTCTTCACTAAAATCATGGGAGTACAAATTCTACATGCATTTGTCATCAAGGCTGTATCTGGTCCATACAAGCTGGGATACGTCAACAAAAAGAGATTCCACTCCCTCAACTCTCAGGTGATGTGCAGTTTTCAGGAATACACACACACACACACACACACACACACATATATATATATATATATATATATATATATATATATATATATATATATATGGGTCTACTGCTTTTCATCGAATACCACGTATTCGAAAAAGAGCAGTAGACCACTCAGTTACGCGAAAGTGCACTTATTCGAAAGTGCACTTTCGCGAACTCAGCTTCTAAGAATGGAGTGCACCACAGTGGAGGACAGCAGGAAAACGTGCTATGTCCTCCACTGTGGTGCGGTAGTTACGGACCTTAGGGTTAGGGCACGGGTCATGGTATGGGGATAGCGCTACTAGCTATCCCCTTACCATGACCGCTCTAACTAGGTCCATGACTACCGCACCACAGTGGAGGACTGGCTATCCTCCACTATGGTGCGGTAGTCATGGACCTTAGGGTTAGGGAGCGGGTTATGGTAAGGGGATAGCCCTACTAACTATCCCCTTACCATGACCCGTGCCCTAACTCTAAGGTCCATAACTACTGCACTAAATATTAGTAGTAGCCCATTCGCTGAAACGGGTTTAGCGAAAGTGCACTTTCGATTAAGTGCACTTTCACGTAACCCAGGGTCTACTGTGTGAGTTCAAAGAAGTGTATTTTCGAACTTATACAGTAGACCCATATATATATATATATATATATATATATATATATATATATGTATGTATGGACAGAAAGACAGATAAATAGATCGATACAGTACAAGTTCAGCTAATGACAACTGGGGCTTTTTTTAAATCTAGCCATGCATCCCAAATGTATCAGACATGCTTTAGTTACCCTTAAGTTGTGTAAGCAAGGGCTTGGGCACAAACATTTATAGGCTTCCTCTGTCCATTAGAAACACAGGTGCCAAAGTAGAGGTGACTTTCCGATTCCCCATCCACTGGTCCAAGTTGCACTTGAATTTTCTTAGAGAATTTGTAGAGAGACAGAGAGATAAATAGATAGATGGACAGATCACAAATGTAGCACAAAACTGACAGATATTAATGGTTCATATTTGAAGACTTCCCTGAGCGTCATGTAGTCAGTAGGTTTACCCACAGGTGGGCTGCACACAGCAGTATATGCACACATCCTGTAAGCAGGCAGCATGCCATACATAATGTCGGAATGATGTGTGTTGCAAGTGATGGTTAATGTGCCTTGGAAATGAGGATTATGACACTTATTATAACCCCAAGAGCATGGAAGAGATGGTGTACAACATAGCCAATTTAGACATACTGAATGTCATGGAGCAATAAGTTTGGACAACTGAATGGATGTTTTCACTACCTTGATGCAACAGACAGGATGCTGCAATACGCACTAGAGATCTGTAGAGCAAAATCATTGTCATGTGTGCCAGGTGGCATAATATGGGACTGTTGTAATGGCTAGTACTAGTACTGGATGCAGGGGAAAAAATCTTGATAGTGACCTAACTGTACTGCAGGAACTAGAGTTTGACTGAGAGGTTCCACCATGTCTTGTGGATGTCTGAATGCCTGAAATTCTTTCTTGGGATGTGTGTGGTGTATGGCGTACTCATCCACCACTTATGTGGACTCTTCCTTGTCCACGCCTACTTATGTATTGCACATGAGAATTATCATGGTATTGACCTGGTATATATATATATATATATATATATATATATATATATATATATATATATATATAGATATATATATATATATATATATATATATATACCCTGCAGCACTCTAACCATCTCTACTGGCTGTCAGTGACAGTTGCCAGTGCCTGAACTATGTAATGGCAGATTTAATGCTATGCAGACAAGGCCTTTTGTTTCAATGGAGCCACCTGTAAAAAATGTCTTCACCTGGCACCTATGTCTTATAGCAAACATGAATATCATTGTGGTAGAAGATTTTAACTGCAAGTCAGGTAGATTTACAGGAAAATCAATCAAGATGTTAAAACATATAAAAAGATATGACGAGATGGGGTGGTTAAAGTTGCGTAAGTGTAGACAATATATGTATGTTAGAGAACAACTAAAGATAGAAACTTTTTTATTGTCTAAGAATATAATACAAATAGAATAATGAAAGAAAATAGCAGTATTTGCAGAGCATGAGGCTATCTGGACTAGAATTGTTTTTGTGTTGTAAAACATGTTCTATTATATCTTTAAATACTTTTAAGGCATGATATAAACAGTATTCCTGTTGTCAGTCTCCCAATATTACAAATTTGCTCATTAGTCTTGGGGAATGTGGAGGTATGCCAGCATTTACACACACACACACACACACACACACACACACACACACACACACACACACACACACACACACACACACACTAATGCATACACACACACACACACACACACACACACACACACACACACACACACACACACACACACACACATGCACGCACACACACAGCTACCCTACTCATATTCTAACTAAGCCCCTATTGCAACTACTCAGACACAGTCACATACACACATTCACACACACACACACACACACACACACACACACACACACACACACACACACACACACACACACACACACACCTAAAACTATACATCCTTCTGCATACAGTCACACATGCAGCCACACACACACATACATATACACACCACAAATACAGTAGGCCACAGAGACAGATCACCATGGTGTTGCACCTCTTTATGGTACAACAATGTGGAGGTCCATCTCTGAATTGGAAATGGTTACTGCAAGGGGTAAAAATGGTCTTAACCCTTGCAGAAATCTTTCCACCTTTTACAGATAGGATTACACAGTTACAGTTGTTTAAGATGGAAAGAGATTGTATTGGATACATCGTGAATCCATGAGGCCATTTTATAATTTATGAATTTATTATTATTAAGCATAATATTTAAGACAAATACAAAAAGGTTTATGTCCTGATGGAGGCAGAATTTAGAAAAAAAGAACATAACTTATGTATAAAATAACATGAAAAGTACTATGTAGAGAAGATATAGATACTTTTATGAAAGAGACAAAATTATATGAAAAATACAAAAGAATACTGGATATGGTATAAAGGCAGAAATATATACTGGGATGAAAAAATAAATATAATCTTTTATTGGAAAAGTATCAAAGAAAGAGGCAGTAAGAAAGGAAACTATGAGAGATAAGATGGGAGTTATGGTAGTTTTCTGTTTTCAAAGTTTTCTGTTTTCAAACTGAGATGATTAGAATAGGAACATAATATACAGGGCATGTATATATAAAGTGAGAAGAAAAAAAAATTCCTGGGGAAATAAAAAAATTTGAGAAAAGCAAGTTAAAGGTTTGGAAACAGATATAATGGAAAAAGAATTGAGAAAATTAATAGAAAAAGTTAATGAATACAGTACAACAGGGCTGGATACATTAGGGTATGATCTCTATTAGCAAGAACAAGAAAGATAATATTAAAAGTAATGAATGAGTGGATGGAAAGAAGGATTATATATGTATATGTATATGTATACCTATATGTATATAATAGGTATATATGGGTTCCCTACACATAACTGAAATGCCACTTACCTGACTTTCACATAATCGAGCCGAGAACACCAAAGGACAAAACACTGACCGCTCGGGACACCAACGGTTAACCAACAGAAAGGAACTGCTTGACCAGCATGTCGACCTTTGCCCCTTACCTCCATGGTGGTGTGATCTCAGAGTTGGAATATTTAGTTATGGGGGTGTGGGGGGCAAAGCCCCCCACATGGGTGTGTTGTCTTTGCTTCCATTTTAGTGTTCTTGTTGGGTTGGTCAACAGGTTACTTACCGTTAGTTACCTGTTGGTGTTCTGAGCAGTCGGTGTTTTGTCCTTCCGGTGTTCTCGGCTTGATCATGTAAAAGTCGGGTAAGTGGCATTTTGGTTATGTGTGGGGGACCCATATATACACACACAAGCACACACACATATATATATCTATACACACATATATACACCTATATACATATGCATATACATATATATAGAGAGAGACAGACAGAATGAAGAAATGTGCGAAGGTATATTTAAAAAGGGGAGAAATGGTAAAATAATATAGCAATAACCCACGCCTGGGTGTGGGTAATGCTAAATTTACCCACACGGTTGGCGTGGTTTGGTCCCGAGGGAAGCCGGACCAACAAAGCCAACCGTGGGTAATTAGCATTACCCACCAGAAGTGGTTATTGCTATTATATGACATTATTTAAGAAAAGAAACTATTACTTTTCTTAAATAATGGCATAGTATAATGCCTGTTTACTGCCCTTCCGCAGATGTCTGGCATCCGCAGCAGTTCTGATGTACTGCGCGCCTGTGCAGTACATCAGAGCTGTGGGCAAAAGCAACGGAGAAAGCAAGATCTCCGTTGCTTTTTTTTTAGTGTTTCGCTATGTTAAATGAGTTTAACATAGCGAGACAGTTTTAAAATAAGCAACAGAGATGTCCGTTGCTTATTTTAAAACTGTCTCGCTATGTCAAACCCATTTAACATAGCTACTAAAAAGCAACAGAGATCTTGCTTTCTCATCTTTAAAACACTGTCTCGCTATGTTAAATGGGTTTAACATAGCGAGACAGCTTTAAAATAAGCAACGGAGATCCGTTGCTTATTTTAAAGCTGTCTCGCTATGTTAAACCCATTTAACATAGCGAGACAGTGTTTTAAAAAAACGAGTTATACTAATGGAAAAAAGTCCGGGCAACCGGACCTTTTTCCATTAGTATAACTCGATTACAACGGGCATGCTGGCCAATCAGCGTGCATGTTTTGGGGGGGGGGGGGTCATGGTATAATTATCAGTAATACAGGCTGTAGATTATTGATGAAGGTTATATGAATGCATTTGAAAGTGTGATGGGGAGTTATACAGTAAGGGGTATATGGAATGAAAGATAGACAAGCAAAAGAGATGCTAGCTATAATCAAAGAAGTGGTAGACAATATAATAATAAATCTGGTAGAACGTAAAATAGTTGTGAAATGCAGAAACATTTACAATAATATTCATTTTAGTAGTATGTGGAATATTATTAAAGAGTTTGGAGAGGGACCTAGATTATAAAACATTTTAAAGCTTGGATATAATAATACATGGAATGATAAAGATAAAAAGTGAATGTTCAAAGAGGAGTGAAACAGGACAGTTCAAACAGCATATATATGATTATGATCGCATCGCTGATCAAAACCTGCTTATTATGGGTTCAAGACATGGATGCCAAGAAATATGTCTGGAAAGCGAGGTGGTCTGCAGAGGACATATTATTTATACCCTGTATTCTTTTAGTGAGGAACCTCTGTGGCGACTCCAGATGTTGCAAATGCCTGGTCCGGTATCTGATTATTGGTCTAATGAGGGCTGAGTACAGTGAGACTGAGATCTCCTTTGATCTAGATGCCATGCCCTTACTTAAAAGTTGTACTATGGACACATAGTGATCAAAGTTCAGGTTACTGTTAGCCTGAGTACCCAAGTCCCTTACCACTTGTTCTACTTTTAAGGGAGTGATATCAATGTTGCAATTTGCAGGGCTGGTCATCTTACCAAAAGGTATGATTATGCATTTTTTGCACTGGTTTTTAGGCCATGGTTCTGGCATCAGTTATCTGTCTGTGACAAACTTTCCTGAAGGATATCTGCATCTACAGGGGAATCAATTACTGCAACCAGCTTGCAGTCATCAACAAATTGGTCAGACAAAGGCTCTCTTTGCATTTGCCCTGACTTAAGAGAACTATATTCTAAACAGGAGAGGTCCCAGTACCTAGCCCTGTGGGACACCAATAGTAATAGGACTCTTGGTAGAGGTGGATTCCCCCACCCTTACTTCATGTGCCCTATCTGTGAGCCATTTGGCTATACATCAGGTGACATATGGTTTTATGCCTAAATCTGTGAGTTTGCCTCTAATACCTGAGTGAGGTATTGTGTCAAATCACATATGTCAAGGTAGGCAGTATGTATCATTTTTCCCTTATACATGGCTCTAGTGACCTTCTCGAAGAAGTACACCAAGTTTAGGAGGCATGATGTGCCACTGACAAAACCAAACGGGGATGGCTCCAGTGTTTGAAGATTTCCTATGTCTTTGTTTATCAGGTCCACAGTAATTCTTTCCATGACCTTGCTTATAAGACAATTCAAACTTATGGGTCTGTAGTTTCCTGGATCTGTTTATGGTCCACTTTTTAGTAGAGGGATGACAATCGTCATCTTCCATTTCCTAGTGATAAAGCCTGTCTTGAGGTTGTGGCTGAATAGAGATTCTAGTGGAACAGACAGGGTATGTTTCAAGCTATTTAAGAAGCATCCTGGCATATTATCAGGACCCATTGATGTAGCGTTTTCAGCTCTGGAGGGGCAGCAAGGATCTGTTCTGTAGTGAAAGTTGCTGGACAAATGTAGATGGTATTTCTTGGGAGGAACGAGAGGTGATGGTGGGTGAAATTGGAGCTAAATTTATCAGCCAGCAAATCTGCTATATCCCCCAGTTCAATATATGAAGTTTCATTTACTGTTAGCTCAGCACACTGTTTGGTGTTACCTTTAAGGCTGCATACATAATTGAAAAATACCTTATGGTTATCTTTAGTCTGGGAGGCTATTTTTGCCTTGAAGTTGGCTTTAGTGAACTTGATTAGTCCCCTGAGTTGCTTGTTAAGACTGATGAGGGGTTATTTTTTTGTCTTTTGAGCATAGCCCTTCCTATTTTTGGACAGGATTTTCTTTCTTTTGTTGTACAACCTATTTATAATGGGGAGTCCACCAAGGGGGCTTGTTTTTGGCATTTATCCTAAGTATATTTTACTGCGTGCTTATATAGGGTTTCCATAAACACTTCTGCATAGTCCACTGTGCTCTCTAAATTTGGGGTTGTCGCTTGTCCCTCTCTAGTATAGATGATGAAAAGGCTGGTTAGTTCATTTATATGCTTTATTACATACAAACACATCAGGATGGATATCAGCATTACAAAATATAAACAAACTGATTAACAGACTACACAGACATACATGCTTACATCTCAACAGCTTACTACAAAATGGAAGTCAGGCTCTCATGTGCTCAGTATTTATACACTTGTGCAAGCCCCTGGAAAGCTTCTTAAAGGCATGCATACATACTGATCTACATTCTCCCTCTTAAATAGATTGCCCTCAATGAAATGACATTGGAATAAGACATACAATAATATAGATATTAGAAACAAACACAATGTTTATGTCCAAGTTGCCATGTATCTGTAACATGGTCTGGAAATGCAACCTGATCTAGTGATATAATAATCAGAACTGGCTTTAGCAACAGGGACAGTCATCGGTGAACAACTCGTATCAGGAATTTCGGGATTCATCTCAGGGATATTTACTGGAATGTCCTCTGGAACTGGAATGCTGGACAACTCACTCTGAGATAAGGAGTCTTTTTCACAGGCTAAATGCAGCAGTACAGGCTTGGACACCATCATCAAATGTTTCCAATTCCGCCTAAACTCTATTCCTTGTAATTACATAATGTTCATTCTCAGCTCTGGGCAAATACCTTTCACAACTCCAATCTGATCATAACCTTTGCACGTTTGCATTCTCACTGTCTCTCCAAGTAGTGGATTGAGCAGTTTACTGGACTTGTCATAATAAGACTTCTGGGATAAGCACTTCTTTAACAGATGGGCTTTCACTGATCTATTGTTCTTAGCACTTGGAACCAAGAAGCTACTACTGACTGGTAATGTAGTTCTAGTTTGTCTTGACAGAAGTCTCTGGGCTGGTGAACTAAGATGTTTATCACGAGGAACATTTCTGAGATTCAAGAGATTCAGAAATACATCACTATTGTCTCATTTCGACTTCTCAAGTAACTGTTTCACACTTTGAACTGCATGTTCTGCTAAACCATTTGACTGCGGGTACTCAGGACTACTCGTAACATGGATAAAGTCTCACTCTTAGGTTCATAGGTATTTACTAGGCTAACAACCACAAGGGCCTTTTTAAGCCTAGCCATGCATCCCAAATCTCTGACATGTTCTGATACCATTGATAAGTGTAAGCAGGGGTTGGGGAGAAGTGCCATTTACAGTTTACCTCTGTTCATTAGAGACATAGGTGTCAAACCAAGGATGAATTTCCGGTTTCCCATCCAATTGTCCAAGTTGCATTTGAATTGGGTTAGGAAGGAACTCTGATTCACATGGATGGGGAGCCTGTTTCATAGATGCAGTAGTCTCTGGGATACATACCTATCTCTCCAGCAGGACCTACTTATATCACAGGCAAGGTTTAAGTCTTTAGAATGGGTAATTTTGGTGCTGTTTGTTTTGTAGATATGCAGGAGGTCCATCAGAATGGGGTCTGACAATGCCCTGTATGCCAAGCATAGATCTCCCTTCAAAAACCTGCAGGAGACAAAATACAGGGACAGGGCCTTGAAGCAGTCTGCATAGGACATTTTACTTATGCCCTGTATTCTTTTACTGACAAACCTCTGTGGACGTTCCAATTGTTGGATATGCCTGGTTAGGTACATACCAAAGGGGGCATTATACTCAATGATAGGTCTGATGAATGCCGAATACAGTGGAACAATGACTTCCTTGGACTTAGGTGCCATACCTTTGTTTATAAGCTGTGCAATACAGAATGATTTCCTCACCACTGTAGACACATGATGGTCAAAGGCTAGAGTACTAACTATGCGTGTCCCTAAGTCCCTGACTACTGGGTCATCTGTAAGGGGTGTGTTGTCAATATGATAGTTACCAGGGATGGATGACTTCCCAAATGATACTACTATGCATTTCTGAGCATTTAGTTTTAGTCCATGGCTCTGACACCAGTTGTTTGTGTCAGTGTGAGATTTAATGACAGCTCCTAATTTGCAATCATCTGCAAGTTTGGTCAGCCAGAGACCACTGACATCGGACTTGACTTCTGAGAAGTAAATGTCAAAAAGGACCAGTCTAAGGACTGATCCTTGAGAGATTCCACTTGTGACTGGCCTCTTTGTAGAGGTGGACTCCCCAATTTTAACTTTCTAGGTCCTGTTGTCTGTTGCCAGTTGGTTATCCACCGGGTGACATATGGGTTTGTGCCAATCCTCTTGAGTTTGTCAACAACGCCTGAGTGGGGTATTATGTCAAATGCCTTGGCCAGGTCAAGGTAGGCAGTGTGAACAATTCTAGCCTCATCCATTGCTTTGGAGACCTTCTCAATGAAGTCCACCAGGTTGAGTAGGCATGATCTGCCCTTGACAAAAACAACATGGGTTGGGTCCAATGTCTGGAGGTTTACTATATTGCTATTGATCATCTCCAGGATAATTCTTTCCATGGCTTTACATATAAGACTAGTGAGACTTACGGGTCTATAGTTTCCAGGGTCTGTAGATGGCCCACCTTTGTGCAGAGGGATGACTGTTGCTTGTCTCCATTCGTGAGACATGAAAACTGTTTCGAGGCTGCAGTTAAATAGTAATTCCAGAGACCCTGATAGGTCATGTTTCATGCTGTTTAGAAGGCATCCTGGGATATTGTCTGGACCCATTGATGCAGTGTTCTTGGTCTTAGAGACAGCATTAAGGACCTGTTCCCTAGTGATAATAGGGGGAGTTATATTTGATAACATTTCCTGAGGGAAAGTTGAGGGGGAGAGAGGGATAAAGTTGGAGCTAAATTTATCAGCCAGGAGGTTTGCTATGTCTTTCGGCTCAGTATAGGTGGCTCCATTTACAATGAGCTCTGCACAAAATTGTGCATTGCCTTTGAGGTTGAGGACATAGCTAAAGAATGCTCTGTGGTTATCCTTGGACTGTGAGGCCAAACTTACTTCAAATTCGGCTTTGGTAGACTTTATTTGCCCTCTGAGTTGTTTGTTTAGTTTGATGAGAGTGCTTTTATCCTGCTGGGTGCTGTGCCTCCTATTTTTTGCCATGGGTTTCTTACTCCTGTTATACAGCATATTAATTCTGTGATTCCACCAGGGTGGCTTGTTTTTTGAGTTAGTTCTGTACTACTTCCTGGTGGGTACAGCTGCCTCTATGCAGCTATTAACATGCTTGTACAGGGTTTCTGTGAACAGTTCTGCAAAGACAGCAGTGTTCTCAGGGTTTATGGGACCTTGCAATTTTACCAGGCTCTCACTTAATAGCAGGAGGTTAGGCTTAGAATAGTTCCTGAATATTCCAGGTTTAGCTGGTGGTCCAGTTTTTATTTTTACTTCAAAGGAGACCATTTTGTGGTCTGATCTTACCAGGGAAGGCATTACAGTAGGGAATGTGCAGCACTCTCCCATATTAGAGAGGACCATATCCAGTATGTTTCCACCCCTGGTTGGTGTATTGACTATCTGGTCCAGGGAATTTGTGTTTACAAAATCCAGGAATCTCTGTGCATTTACATTTGGTGTCATATAGGATTCCCAGTTAATAGTGGGGCAAGTAAAGTCACCCATGAATATGGTATTGGGTTTGATGGTTAGTGTTTCTTAATAAGTTTAAATACATGGTATGGGTTTCTTGGATCATAGGGGGGGGGGCCTATAGCTTGCAAGGAAGTGGTATTGGATTTTGCCTGTGGTGATTTGAACATGGAGCAGCTCAAGTGCATTGTCCTGTTTGACCAGCCTTGAAGTATAGTTATCTTTGATGTAAATAGAGACACCTCTACCTTTAGTCCCTGCCTGTGAAGTAGCTGGCCTAAATGTGTGGAAAGCATTCTAATATAGCACTGTTGGTGTGATCTCCATAGCTTTAAACCATGTCTCAGTGTCTGCACAGATGTCAGCATTCTCTAGGGTAAAGAGAGCTTCCACGGAGTGGAGTTTTTTGTTTAGACTCCTAGCATTGAGTAGTAATACCTTTAGATTTTCTTGGCTTTGATTTGCTGTGTTGGAAGTACTTTCAATTTGTTATTGCCTAAAAAAGGCACTATGGGGGAAGACAATGTTTTAGCTAATATTCCAAAGCCTATAGGAGTGAGGTGCAGACCACCCCTGGCAAAGCAGCATGGTCTATTGAACATCTCCTTCCATGCTGACAAATATTTCACCCCATTAGAATGACATCAGAAACTAAGCCAATTATTAAAGTCAATCATCTTTTGTTCATATTGTGGCATCTTCCTTGGAGAATGTAAAATGCTGCTCAATGCTAGGCTCATAAAATCTGAGATACATATTCCAAGAGCTCCATGATGTCTCTCTTCATATAGTCTAGGGAGGTACATCTCAGGTCATTTACTCCCGCATGGACTATGACTGAGTCATATTGGTAATTGTGGTCCAATGACCTGAGTGCCTGATTAATGTGGCGGATCCTAAACCCTGATAAGCAACTGACCGTGACTTTCTCCTTACTCAGCCTGGTGAGAGGGACATCGGTGTGTCTCATGTTGGAGTCTCCAATGACTAGAATGTTGGATTCTGTGGTGGCTTGCCTTATCAGCTTAGAGGTAGAGGCTCCATGAGCTGTAGCTCTATGTGTTGATGTGGGTGTTGTTTTGAAAGAGTGCATTTGGGGCTGCTGAGGATATTTGTTATGTGTACTTCATCTAGGAGGTCTTTGTGGTTTAGGAAGGTTACAGTTAAGTGCCTGAACATATGTGGGTCGATATGTCTGCTTTGAATTGTACGTGATGGGTGCAGCATGTGTACTACTGACAGGCTTACTGACATTAGGAGTACTTCTATATGAAAGCTTTGCCTCCAGTGACATTGTGTAAATACGTCTCTCACATACCATATCAGTTTGAGAATTAACTGGTTGTCAGTAAACATGAGGCAATTTCGACATTGCCTCAGAATGCCCATATCCATCAAGATGGTAATAAAGACAGTAGGAAAGTTCATATCCATGGCAACAGACCCTTTTTTATTGATTAGACAGTTGGAGTGAGAATATCAATCACTGTCAGGAGTATCTAGTTTGCAACTATGGGGACAGTGCTTGTCACTGCAAACTAGTTGTCCTGTGTCCAACTAGGTATTACAGAAATAACACTTGGGGGAAACTAATACATAGACCCTGAAATTTAAGGATGAAGTATTTAGGTGGATATTCTGAAGTTAGAAACAAATCAAACAGCACTTACTGAAAACAAAGAATTAGCTTGTCAAGAATGATGAAAGGAGGGTAGTCACATGAATGGCTACTGCCTGGCTAATTCTAAAGCTGGTCTCGAATCTTTTGAATTGCTGGCTAGTAAACTGTGTACCATTGTCAGAGCTAACTTTGTCTGGACTACCATAGACTGCAGAATGATGCTTCATCTTAGTAATGACAGAACTGCACACTAGATTAGGAAGTAGGTCAGTCTCAAACCAATTGGAATAGGAGTCCACTAACATCAAGTAATGTTGACCATTCCATTCAAAAATGTCAGTGGATACTGTAGACAAAGGTAGTTCAGGAATCTGGTTTAACTAAAGTGGTTCCTTCTGATGATGTGGCTTTGTACTATTACATACAGAACAAGATGAAAGTACTCTCTCAATGTATTGTGACATAGAAGGCCAAAATACAAGTCCTCTCTCCCTTCTTTTGGTAGAATTAGTTCCTGGGTGGCCACGAGGTGAGATAGTAATATACTCATGTTGCAAGGACTTTGGAACGACTACTTTTGGGCCTTTCATGACGATACCATCGTCAGACAAAATCTCATCTCTGTAAGGAAAATAAGGTTGCACTTCTTGAGGTAAACTAGATTGGTGTGATGGCCATCCTCGACTGATAAAGTGGTTGAACTTCTGAAGAACTTGATCTGTGGCTGTATGCTTTCCAAGCTCATCAAGATGTGTGGAAGAAAAATTTCTCACTTTCATGACTTCAAAATCAAGTTGCTCATTCTCATACTGTTCAGTGGTATTTCTGATCTGGATAATGTATCAGTAAAATAAAGAAGTTTGCCCTTTGTCTAGACAAGATTGAAATTATTCTTTTGCAATCTCAACATCATACATTGTAATCTGACTGGAGCTGTATGCATAGGCTAATAGTGACTAGAAGTTGGTGATCAGTTTTGATCTGGATAGGTCGACCATAAATATAATCATGGAACTTCAAACATGCAAACACAATTGCCAAAAGTTCTTTATCTGAGCATACTGTATTTCAGTTTGGGTTAGAGTTCTGGAAGCACAGGCAACAGTTTGACCCTCTTGAAGAATGACTCCACCATGACCAAATTTTGAAGCATCACAGGAAAGAGTAACAGGTTTGTGAGCATCATAGTATCTGAGAGTTGATGGACTGGCAATTCTCTGTTTCAGGATATCAAATGCTCTCAGATGTTGTTCCAACCATGACCAGAATACATCTTTACATATTAAATCTCTGAGCAGGTGCTTCTAAGTGGCTCAAATCTGGAATGAACTTGCATAGATAGTTAAATATGCCAAGAAAACATTGTAGGGCTTGAACACTGTCTGTAGCTGGCATCTCCAGAATAGCTATTTGCTTGGAAGGGTCTGGTTGTAAGCCTGAACTGGTAAATAAATGACCAACATAAGTAACTTCTTGTAAACGGCATTTGCACTTCTGAGGATTCAGCTTAAGATTAACTTCATGTGCTAATTCCAGAACTTTCCTGAGGTTTCTGTCATACTCAGTTTCACCATTACCATCTACTAGAATATCATCTACTATAATAGCACAAGGATACCCAGAAAAAATCTGCTCCATTGCACACTGAAAGAATTTATCCGAAATGGCATTCTCAAAAATCTTTACCTGCCAAACGGAGTACTTAATGTAGTTAGCAAAGACGATTTTTGATCAAGCAAAATTTGCCAAATGAACTCTTTGCATCTAAGACAGGAAAAAAAGTGGCATATGGCATCAGAACTGCAAACTTGTTTCTTGAATGTTCCCTTTTAATAGAAGAATGTGTCCCTTTTGATTTACAAGACCTTTTGAAATCATACCACTTATTGCATTTGGGACAATTGCTGACCAAAAGCTAAACATTTTTCTCTTTTAGGCTCATGATTTCCACCACAATTATAACAGCAATAAAACATGGTTGGGGCCCATGCTTTGAGTTTGCTGACTCACTCTTATGCTTCAATGAGACTGTGCATACTCTAGAATGTGCTAGAAAGATCTAGGGTTTACCAGTGACTGCTGCAGGAGTTACAGTTGCTGCCATATGCTTGAGCCTGTTTTTTTTTAACCATGTGCTGCATACTATCAACACTGGCCTTAGAAGTTACTGAAAGCATGCATCTCTCATTTGTAAGCATATTTGTGTGCTTTTCTGTAGGCTCATATATCTGACAAATCTCAATAGCCTTATTCAAAGTTAAATCGCTGTCATGAAGCAAAAGCTTTCTCACAGCACCATCTTTAATACCACACACAAGTCTGTCTTTTATCAACTCATCCCTTAAATCACCATATCTGCAAGTTTTAGTTTTGTTCTTAAATCAGTTTTATATGCTGCAATTTTTTCACCAGGCTTTTGATCCCTTGTGTGAAATAAGTGCCTTTCCATTGTAATATTTGTTGGGGGTTACACATTTCTCTAAATTTACATTTTAAGCACTCAGGGTCTTCTCTCGACTCAGCTGGTACAACTATATGTCAGTTTTCCCCCTCTCCTGAAAATACAGCAGGTACTTATACAAATGAATCCTCTCTTTCTAGGGCTTCTGACCCAACTAAATTAAGTACGGTCATCTTTATCAGAAAATGTAGCCTGTATCAAAATATCTTGCTTTCCTCAAACACTCTCCAATTCTCTGCAATATTATTGTCAAACAGAAGTGGACCTGGTTTTCGAAATCTGTCTGCCAAGCCAACAAATTATGTCCAAACACACTGTAATATGGCCCTTGCAATTACATACGAGCAACCTGCAATAGGTGCCTGTAATAACATTCAAATACACAATAAACAGTTTGAAATACTATACTCTATGAAATAGGCTTGAAATGGCTGTATTATGTGAAATAACCATACTGTAATGCTGCACAAACATGCAAACATTTCATACACTTCAGACAACTCGAATAGCTTTGATTAATGCAAAAAAGTAGTGTTTAGTGAAAAAATGCAGTTGTTTCCCTTATTTTATAAATTTTATGCGATTCAGACTTCATTTCAAACATTTTCCATAGTTATTTTGAATATTTCTGTTAATATGTCTCAGTTCCGGACATTCTGTTTACTTAGAAATTTGTTAGAGTGTTCTGAATGCTTTGTTTCATATTTTGTGAATAAGAAATAATTTCAGCAAGTTTTAATACCTGAAAGTCATTTCTGACCTGTTTTGTGAGTTATACATGCAGTAGGGATGACTCACTCCTGTATATTCCTCCAATCTTACCTGAGTGCCTCTCAGTCTCGAATCTGGAGAATCTGGATCCATTCTGGTGCAATGTTGCTCGTTCCTCTCTAGTACAGATGATGAACAGGTGGGGAAGTTCATTTAAATGCTTTATTAAATAGAACCACATCAGGATGGATAGCAGCATTGCAAAATATAAACAAACTGATTAACTGACAGACTACACAGACATGCATGCTTACATCTCAACAGCTTACTACAAAATGGCAGTCAGGCTTGCACATGCTCAGTATTTATACACTTGTGCAAGCCCCTGGAAAGCATCTTAAAGGCATATATATATATAGATCTACAGGGGGTCTTGGAATTTAACTATGCCTTCAATTAATAAGAGGTAGATAGCTTTGAAAGGCATTATAGCCTTGGACAGCTGGGATGCCTTCCATGGCTTTAAAACATGTTTCAGTAATTGCACAGATGTCTACACTTTCCAGGGTGAGGAGTGCTTCCAGGGAGTGGAGATACTTGTTGGGACTCCTAGCACTGAGCAGTAACACCTTTAGTTTATCTTGTGTAAAATTTATTATGTTGGAAGGTTTATCAGATTGACATTGCCTAAAAAGGCACTATAGGAGTGGATTTTTTGGGCCAATATCTGAAAGCTTAGAGGGGACAGGTGGAGACCAACCCTGGCAAAGCAGCATAGTCTGTTGATCGTGTCCTCCCAAATTGGCAAACATTGACTTCCATTAGAATGACACCAGTAACTAAGTCATTTGTTAAAGTTGATCATATTCTGTTTATAATGTGGTATCATTGTCAGAGAAGGTAAAATGCTGCTCAGTACTAAGCTTACACCTGCCTGGGACACATAATCTGAAAATTCTGACATGTCTCTCTTCATATAGTCCAGCGAGATATATCTCAGGTTACTAACACCCACCTGGACTATGACAGAGTCATACTGGTACTTGTGGTTTAATGTCCTGAGTGCATGTGTGATCTGGTGGATCCTTGCCCTGATAGGCAACTGACCTTGACTGTCTCCTTGCTCAGCCTGATGAGGGGGGTATTAGTGGGTTTCACAACAGAGTATACAATAACCAGTATATTGGGTTGTGTGGCAATTTGCCTTAAGGGTTAGAGCGTGAAACATTGTGAGATGTGGTTGTTATGGGTCTTAGGGAGTGTTGTCTTTGTAGAGTGTTTGGGAGGTTGCTGATGTCAAAATCAGAAGGATTATAAGATGGTTGTGGTAGAAAGAATAGGGGATAAAACTGGAAATGCATTTCTGTTTATATTTAACATGATTGGAAAGCTTTTAAATGTACCTGAATATGTGAAGAAAAATTATGACGAGTAAACAGATTAAACATTTTAAATATATCCCCTTGCTCTTAAGCATCTTTGAAGTTTAAATGTGCTGAAGACATGAATGTAATGTATGTAAGATAGAAGAAACAGTTTTGTATATATTTCTAGTCTGCATAAGAGTACATGGGTTTTGGAACAAGGCCAGTAATGAAGGGAATTATTTTTTTAAAAGTAAATATGGATATGATTTTATAAGAAACATATGAAAAGATGACAGTACAAGAGGTAATGTTAATGACAAAATTTTAATGTCATAGTTGTAATTTATATGGAAAGGAGGTTATATGGAGAAAACTTGTATAATAGAAAACGGGACATGGAAGAAGTGCTTAAAATTAAGCTCTCATTGTGGTAGAAAGAACTGAATATACAGAATTTGATATATGTACATTTATACATATTACTTTAATCATGTTTTGTAGCAAACTTGCATTTTTGTTTAATAATAAATACCCCTACTCTCTTCAAAGGAGGCACCAGAGTGTTATCCATGCATGGAAATATTTGCCAAGATGGAAGTGAAGCACAGTGGTGATGTTGCTGAATTTAGCAAGCAATAAAGAGATATTATTCAGAGTGAATTTATTATAAGGCATGTGTTATTTTATCTGAAGAAGACTGGAAGATGCAATGTTGGTGGATTTAATGAAAGACAATGAATGCAAATGAAAATGCTCATGGTCAAAGGTGTATTCTGCTGTTATAATAAACCATTCCAGAAGGCAAGGTTTCAGGCAGAACAAGTACAGCTGCATAGCAGCAGCAGGAAGAGTTTATGTTGTGCTATGCAGCAGCAGGAATTGCAGCAGGAAGAGTCTATGTTGTGCTATACAGCAGCAGGAACTGCAGCAGGAAGGGTTTGTGCTGTGCTATGCAGCAGCAGGAACTTCAGCAGGAAGGGTTTGTGTTGTGCTATGCAGCAGCAGGAGTTGCAGCAGGAAGGGTTTGTGTTGTGCTATGCAGCAGCAGGAACTGCAGCAGGAAGGGTTTCTGTTGTGCTATGCAGCAGCAGGAACTGCAGCAGGAAGATTTGGTGTTGTGCTATGCAGCAGCTTGAACTGCAGCAGGTAAAGATTGTGTTGTGCTATGCAGCAGCTGGAACTGCAGCAGGAAGAGTTTGTGTTGTGCTATGCAGCAGCAGGAACTGCAGCAGGTAAAGACTGTGTTGTGCCATGCAGCAGCAGGAACTGCAGCAGGAAGAGTCTGTGTTGTGCCATGCAGCAGCAGGAACTGCAGTAGGAAGTGTTTGTGTTGTGCTATGCAGCAGTAGGAACTGCATCAGGTAAAGATTGTGTTGTGCTATGCAGCAGCAGGAAATGCATCAGGTAAAGATTGTGTTGTGCTATGCAGCAGCAGGAACTGCAGCAGTAAGAGTTTGTGTTGTTTCATGCAGCAGCAGGAACTGCAGTGGGAAGTGTTTGTGTTGTGCTATGCAGCAGCAGGAACTGCAGCAGGAAGAGTTTGTGTTGTGCTATGCAGCAGCAGGAACTGCAGCAGGTAAATATTGTGTTGTGCTATGCAGCAGCAGGAACTGCATCAGGTAAAGATTGTGTTGTGCTATGCAGCAGCAGGAACTGCAGCAGTAAGAGTTTGTGTTGTTTCATGCAGCAGCAGGAACTGCAGTGGGAAGTGTTTGTGTTGTGCTATGCAGCAGCAGGAACTGCAGCAGGAAGAGTTTGTGTTGTGCTATGCAGCAGCAGGAACTGCAGTGGGAAGTGTTTGTGTTGTGCTATGCAATAGCTGGAACTGCAGCAGGAAGAGTTTGTGTTGTGCTATGCAGCAGCAGGAACTGCAGCAGGAAGAGTTTGTGTTATGCTATGCATTAGCAGGAACTGGAGAGGTCTGAGGTAAGACTGCAGGAATCACATACATTTAGGCATTCTTTTGTTTCTGCTGTCAAAGAGATCAAGAAATATACATAGATCAAGAAATATACATAGAAAAAATACCTGCAACAGAGAAAGAGACTAGTGATGAATAATATTAGATTAAAGAATGACTTACCCATTGACAAGTATGCCATACTGGATAAATCAGTGGGTCCCTTAGGCTTCAAGGCTCAGGATAGTTATTTATTGATCCACATTGCTACTGAGCATTTTTGTGGCTTACAAGTCTGAGAATTTTCCAATACCAAATACATTTGTTTTATTAATTGAAAAAAAAAGATGGGCAATTATCCCTGTAATTACTATATTCTTGCAAGTACCGATACTCAAAAGAAAAATAAAACACTGACTGTACAATTTAAAATAGATGGGGTTTCAGAAAAAGAAATAAAAGACTTTTTTTTTCCCAAAGGACTGTGTACAATTGTAAAAACATTAAGAAAAAGATGTCTAGCAGACTGTTGAGGACTGGAGCAGGAAAAGCAGGGGTAGTTTTACAAGTAAATGAAAATAAGGTACAAAAAATGCCTTAGCTAATTGTAACGAATACAAAATAGGAACTGTAAAGTATGCTGATCAGTCAAAGATGTGCTGTTATTGTGGAAAACACTCTCAGATTATAAATTAATGTGATATGATGCACTGTAATTAATGCAGGAACACGGGGCAAATGAAATTTTGTACAATGGCAGGTACAAAATGTTTAAAGAAGGAAATCCTTGGTTTCATTGTGTAGAGGCTAGGAAGAATATGAAAAAACGTCATGAAAAACTGTTAATGAATGTAGAATTTTGTCAGAACACAGGAAAGTGTTTGTTAAAGGGAGAAATATTGTGAAAATGAGGGGAATGCAAAAAAATATCTTTTGTTAAGGAATGATGACGCTGGTACTATAATAGATATGAATGTTAAAGAGAAAAAAGTTGGAAGGAGAAAGGAATGATACTGGTGATATTGAGGAAACAGTAAAACATCTGCTGCAGACAGTGTTAGGTGTAGGAAAAGAAACATGATGGATGTAATGAAAAATGCAAAAAAATATAAGTGTGTGTGTGAGTGTGTAAAATGGTAATGTTTCCAGTCATATCCATTAATGTATAACTCTGGACAAGTCAATTAACTAGACAGTGTTCTTGGACTGAGTCTGAAATAGTTCCACTTGGATCAGTATTCTACCCCATTAACAAATATAATAATAATAATAATTATTATTATTATTATTATTAATAATAATAATAATAATAATAATAATAATAATGTTAACTGTAGGTATAAAATCCGACTTAAAATGTTTTGTGGGATTTAAATGGTGCAAAAAGTAACACTGGACATTATTTGTTTATCAGATGTTTGTTTTTATGAAACTCCCAAACAAAGGCAACAACTGAAAGTAAAGTAAAGCAATAAGTATATAATTCCAAATAAAACACCACTCAAATTCTCTCAACAAATAAAAGACTTTAATGACAGTAAGCTCCATTATCTAAACAATGTAAGCGACATCAAGATGTCATCAAACACAAGTCAAATGCATTTACTTGCATTACAGTCTTTTGTCTTATGAGAGTATCTAAACTGTGTGTGTGCACGTGTGTGTGTGTTTTCTGGAATGTTCATATGAAAATAAGCGGAAACAGTTTCAAAGGTGATGGGGAAGAGAAGCAATATGGGCAGCCAGTAATGATGAATGTTTAGGGTGGCTGTTTTAATAAACAGTAGGGAAAAACGAGTGATGGATGTTATAATATTAATACTGGAAAGATTTCTAATTACTATTAGCTGCTCCCCAAGACTGTTGCATTTACAAGCAACTTTGCCAGCGAGACCACTGTCTGCATTACAGCCATTGCTAGGAAAAAAACATACTGGGACAGCAGTCTCTGGATCATAAAGACTAACTGTAATGTGGAAACCTTTGGGTTAAGGTTTTCACATAACAGTAAGCCTTTCTGAATCTCACTGATTGTTAGAAAAATCAGTCAGCAACAGCCTTAGGTAATGTGTACCACACAATTATAATGAAAACAGTCCAGAAAAGTTGTGAGGTTGTTGTAAGGGGAACTTTATGGAAGGTGCATATGGGATTACAAGTAAAGAGGTAAAAAAATGTTGTAAGTGAAGGTTAGGTCTGTTACATGTGATACTATCAAGGCTTTAAACAATATGCAACATGAGTAATTATGGTAGATTTTGAAGGTATATGGAATAGTAGAATAAGTAGTTGAGATATTAAGGAAAATACATAGCATTTTTATGGTACCAGTGAATGTGTGGGATAGTGATTTAATATATATATAAATGGTACTGAGTATTTGCTTTGATTGTGAATATATTTTATGTTACAAGTGAGGTGGGGAAGCTAAGATTAGTGTCAGAAGAACAGTAAAGCCACTCTTTATGTTAGACTATGTTTATGTTTTGGTTATTATGGTTAATGTGTTATGGGTTAAGGAAGTGAGAAAGGTGATTTTTTTTAATTGTATGTGGAGTTAGTGTTAAGTAAGGAAAAGTGTAAATTATAGGAAATACAGCAAAGTTATGATGTATTTTATGAGAAAAAAAAACAAGAATATTCATAATAGACAAGTGAGAAGAAACGTTAAAATAGGTTAAAGAAATGACACAGTACCTTTCAGAAAAAAATAGTTTATTTAATTTGTTTAATGATTTTAGGGCAAATGTCTTTTATGGGAGGGGAATTTATGTTTCGCACATCAAAGGAAAATAATTTCTGAAGATTATTTTCTGTGAGTTATAAGACTCTAGACTAAATCCAATTAAAAGGCAGATTTTGTATAATAAGAAAGAGAAGAGAGGTTTAGTTTTGATTAACCCTGTGGTATTTGGGTCAATGTTAAATCATTGAATGCTTAAAAAAAGCAAACGATGATTTATCAAACCCATGTAAGCGAAAGGGAAAAAAATCGATGTTCCACCAAAAAAGAAAAACAATTTTAAAACATTACATAAAGTGGGGGGCTTCACCCCCCCCCACACCCCCTACTTAAATATACAAACTCTGACATTGCACTACAGTGACGAAAATGGCAAAATAATGGAAGCGGCCAAGCAATTTTTTTCACAGGGAAAGAATTCGCTTATATGCCATTTCGCTATTTTCCCTTTTTGTGCTTTCAAATTCGATCAAGAAGCATTCAAAAGAATGCATCTTCGATCATTTAATAGGAACCCATGATATTCATGGTGTCACAGCATGTGTTTTAACTGTTAACAGTAATGAGGTATAAAAGTAATGGTATATTAGGCTAACGTTTGTGGGTTATATATGAGGAATTTTGGAAAGTGGTAGGAGCAATGAAGAGAAAAAGTTGTGGAGGTTGGTAGAGCATGCTTACTGAGATTCCCATCTGGAATGTTCTTCATATTCCCCCACATTTTGTTGACATATAAGAAGAGACATGCATTACTGGTCAGGCTTTTTCCAATTAGAAGTAGCAAAGGGGCCCAGTACTGATCCTTTAGCACTCCAATGGTTTTGGTTTCACTGGTCAGCAACTCCTCTTTAACTGTTGCTTTCTGAAGTCTGGTTTTCTGTCAATCATCTTCAACATGTGCAAACAGTTTTGTTCTCTCTTTCTGTCTTAAAACTCTGAACCCTGCATCCTCATTCACATGCAGCAATGACTTCCATGTCATAATTTAACACTTTATGGATATACTTGAAACTTTCTGTGACCACTATAAATACTTTTCTCAATATGCTTCCTCAGAGCTTGGTTTGCATTATTAAAAAAAAGAGAGAGAATTACAGTAGCATTATGGAAGTATTTGCCAAATATTTACCTACAATGTGAGAGCAAATGTTGAAGGAGCAAGTTAGTCTTCTTGTATTTTCAACTTAAAAGGAAAGGAAGAAAGATAAATTAAGTCATCGGCATGGCGGCTAAAGAAATTTTACCATAATTTTACCATACTCATAATGATTCAGCACTCTTCCATTTATTTGTCTGATTACTGATATGTCTGTTAAATGCATAGATAGGCTGGTACAAGATCCTTTCAGCTACTACATGGGCCATATAGCAGGCAGTAATACTAGCAGGAATAATTACAATTATTATTACATAATATAGTTGATTTAAAGATATGCCAAAAAAGTAAAAAGTGTACTCTCAAAGTGTAATACATAACTATATGCTGGTTAAATAAGAGGTAGAATACATAATGCTAAAATAAATAGTCAGAGGATAACCACCAACAATAATGAAGCATTAAGATGACATTGCAAAAACCTGAAATGACTAGCAATAAATATATATATATATATATATATATATATATACACACACACACACACACACACACACACACACACACACGCACGCGCGTGCACACACATGCACACACACACACACACACACAGTAATAGTCTGAAGACAAAAACTCTAGTTACATATTAGAATGATTTTATGTAAAAAACTTGTTTTCTAATTTTATACAAGAATTGTAAACAGCAGCCATACATTGTAAAATGAAATTACTTCAAAATATGTATAATGTTTTCTTTTCTTTTTGTTTTCTTTTTTTGTGAATTTTGACATTACAACCAATAAAGATCTTTTAAAAAAAAATTACTATAGATCCCAGCTAAAGTAAACGCATTAATATTGCTGAGTTAGATGTGATTTTGGATTTTTTTTTTTTTAAACAAAAAGTTTGTCTAATACAAACTATTCCAAGAGAAAAATTGATCTTGATAAAATATTTTTCATAGACTGTTACTGTGAAATGGGATCAATTCAATTTGAGCCTGCTCTTAGTTCTGACAGAGTATGACTATTCATGCACTGAAAACTTGTTTGCAAGTAGTGGGCAGTATCAGTATATAAGCAAAGCTGCTAACAGAACTGAGGGGATGGGAGTAGGTTTTAGGAATTCCAGTTGCAACATTTCATCCTATTTTCTGAGACTGAGAAACCTCAGTACTCTCCAACTGAAAACCCTGGCACATTATGGAAATAGCCTCTAAGAAAGAGAGTCCTTGACAGGGAAATTCTGATAACATGCACTCCTCTGAGTCTGAATCAAAATTCTGAAGGAAAAAAATGCATCTGTCCTACCACATTCCTCTTCAGGTTCAATTTCTTGAATCTCTTTAGGGAAAGAGGAATACCTTCTTCTCTTGCCACAAACCACCTGATAAGAAGGTCAATAGCCTGTACAAGACCACGAGACAGACTAAATATACTACCCCTGTCCAGAGAAACTGGAACAGGAGAAGATATATGCTTAGTTTTTTGTTTCTCTTTGACATAAAAATAAAGGCAAACATGAATTTTAATGGCAACAACATATTCACAGGAATGTTCACAACATTCAGCCCTTTCTGCCATCACCTACAAAAGTGTCTCTTCCTTTCCCACTAAAGGGACTCCAAAAACTGCAGAGAATGTAGTTAACCCCCAGTTCATAGTGGCTGTTAGGCACCTGAGGAATCTAGGGAAAAAGAATAGTGGTCTGAGAAACCAGCTTTGGCCACAGCAGCATCAACCACCTGTGTCTGAGGCAAATTATTAGCCTCCTGAAGTGGCAAACACTGTTTAGTTAAGTTTTGATTTTTATGGCTGAAAGAAGGATTGACCATGAGGGTTGGTAGTTTGTTCCATGGTTAGGCCAAAAACAGTGCCTGTTTCCCAGGGAAACTAAGCAACACAAGCCGGTAAAATTTCAGAAGTAATATAAAGTCACTTTGTCTAACAAAAACACAGTAATAAGCATTCTAATACACTTTACCAGCCCCAAAAAGTAATTTATGCACAGTTTCTCCACAGAAAAAAAAAAATAGTTTTAGAATGTTTAAATCAACTTTTAAACTGCCAAACACAAACGTGAGCTCCTGGTTAAAAGTAGAGCAAAGTCACGTGAAACTCAATAAAAAATATATTCCTAGTTTAAAATGTACTTTCCCACATAGGAAAGTAAAATTAAACAGTAAAAATAATATGTGGAATGTTTTCCCCAAAGGGAATTTACCTGCCAGCAATGGAACACCACAAGCTGACAGCTGATTCTCAAATGTCAGCAAAGGAGCACTTTTTTGGTGGCAGGAAAGATCTGAAGGGCTTGGCACCCAAATCTGTCTTTTAGACTAACAGTTTGGCCACCTAGAAGGTGCCCTGAAGCTTTGGAAACTGGCCGGGTGTTATATCCCTTGCAGGATATAATCCATATAGCTTAGGCTACTGTTGCAATGATCAATATGAAGAACATATATGATAACACAGGCAAAACAAGCCACAGCAATCTACTTAAAACCAAACATGAAACACAGGAACTGGACTGCAAACTGCTCTCTTTATTTAAAAAACATTGAGTGCTTTTGTCCCACAAAGATACTTCATCAGAATGAATTAAAATTAAGATGGACACATAGGCACCTTATATACACACAACCCCCCCCCCACACACACACACAGTTAACTGAACTAATTTTGCTAAAGTGAGCAAATATAGTCAATTAGTAAAATATTAAACTAGTTAAAAGCCTCTATACTATGCACTAAACAAATAAAACAAAGAAACACACAAAACCACAAAGAATTAGTTCACTGGATGAACAATTAAAAAAAAACAGACCATAACTGATACCATAAATATGTGTATAAAACAAATAAGAATCCCATCAGATGGAATAAAGAAGGCCCAAAGATGTAAGATAAAAAATATATATGTTTTTTAAAGCTTTATAAAGCCGAGGAAAGGTGAACCATACAACATGGCAGGAGCCAAGAACAATAATCAATCAAATCACAACAAAGGTGAAATGCAGACCATAATACAATATGGGCTTACATGTATAAGGATGCTTTTAACCACAAGATACTGCTGATAGACACCATATAATTACATCCATGCCCATTAGTCGAGTTAAGTTTGAGTTGCCACCTTAGTTATTGATGTTCTAAGAGGTCCTTCCAGGGACCCCCACCCAACCATCACTTCCTGCACTGTCAGTGATGAAAAATTTAAAAACATGGGTGTTATTCAGTTTGATATGACTAGAAAGTGCATTTCACTCATCCTTCCTGTTTACATCATAAATGTGCTAATAGATTCTGGTTCTCAATGACTTTGTAGTTTTCTCAATACAGAAAGTGGAGCAGTCTTGGCATTATGCCATGTAAACTACCCAATACTCAAACAGTAGAATCTCCACTTCAAGAAAACATCACTGTAACCGACAGTGATGAATATGGAACCCTCCATGATAAAACCACATTGGTTACAGTGTCCATATTTCTTCATACAGTAGCTAGTAGTAATAGAGACTGTTTTTCTATGAGGGATTAAAACAAAACATCCTTTTGGTAGACAAAACTGGGGAGGGACCCAAAACCTGAAACTGTTCAACAGCCATAGAAATAATATTCCATTTTTTTTTTTTTTATTTTATGATTTCAGACTTGATATCTAAAAAAAATCCATGTTGTACGTGAAAACCAAGGACTTCCCATAATTGCCTAGAGTCATCACTTGGGCTTTGCTGTCAGTATTAGGGTTCTCTTTTCCAATCAAAGGAAAGAAAATGGACCGAACCCATTTAGATATTATCTCTCCCATAATACTATTAAGAAAACCGGAGGGCCAGCCCCACACTTCAAACAACATTTACGTTTAGCACTCTCTTGGAGAAAACTCTCCTGTTGTGAAATCATATGGGCAAGCCTAACCATCTGGCCTTTGACCAGTGCTTTCTTCTGGTGCAACAGATGCCAACTAGAATAGTAAAACAAAGAGTTGGAATATGTTGGCTTCCTGTAGATATTGGATTCAAACAATGGCTGTCTCTATTTTTAGAAATTGTTACGTATAAAAATTTATATAATTAAAGGAATAGTTGATGGTAAACCTGATAAACTCAGTACTATCATTCAAATAGCAAAAAAAAAATGTTAAGCTTATCAAGCCCACCAATCCAGAAAATTATGATGTCATCCAAGTTACAGCCATAAAGGCACCAGTTGTTGCTGTAACAAGTTTGGAAAACAAAATTGGATTTCCATTGGGCCATCACAAGGTTTGCAAAAATCGGGGCACAGACAACCTCCATAGCCACCCCAGTACTTTGCTAAACAACTACCCCTCATAGTAAATAAAATTGTTCACCAGGACCATTTCCATTAATTCTCTAAGTAACTTGATCTTGACATTTTCCAGTAAGGTCTTGGTACATAGATAGTCATAAAACCACTCTATACCCAAGTCATGGGGAATAGCTGAAAAAAGGTCCTTGACATCCACAGTGACAAAGATAATGTTGTCACTGTAGAAGTCTCCAGAAAATCTTTTCAAAAACCCCCAAAAATCCTTGCAGAGGTGCACAATTTTTGCCCCACCTCTTTCAAGTGAAAGTCAATAAACTGAGCTACAGTGAACGTTTTAGAATATTTTACATCAACAGTGGAGTTCAAATGTGAATTATAGATATCCTTGTGCACTTTGGGGATCCCAAAAATAGTAGGGGTTTTTGAATCCAGAACCTTTAAAAATGCAAAGACACTCCGAGAAATAAGTCCTTGTGTAAGAAAATCATCTAACATAACATCAGATTTGTAGAAAACTAAGTTCCTTTCATTAATAGACAGCTCATCATATGCGTCACAATAATGCATGTCAAGTATTTTATTGATATAGTCATTGGTGTTCATGACTACCAAACCACCCCCTTGCAGGCTTCATAAATCTAACCTGTCTGCTGTCAATACTCATCTTCAAAAATGTCCGTTTATCCACTGTTATATTAGATCGACACCAGGTCCTTTTGTAGAGCAGTAACTGTCTAATACTGGACTAAAATATTTTCTCAAAAAGAGAGACTACAGGGTGCAGTGGGGGGGTTGAAAATGCTAGATTTATAACATTTGTTGAAAGAGTTTGAGGCCCTGGTCCATGTGGGCAAAATACAAACTTAAGTTAAGCTTACAGGTGAAGAGTTTTATATCAATCAAGATATAAAACTTCTAGCCGGTACAAATGTAAGACCTTTCTCAAACAATTGGGCCCATTTGTAATCAACAGCAAAATCGCTATATTTGAACACCTTGAAATCTTGCCTAAGATTGTAAACAATAGACTGATTCACTATGTCCTGTGATGTCTCCCCTCTGTTCAACCCTCTCCTGCTTTTCCATTGGTCCTGGCCTCCCTGTTGAAAATTACATGGTTGTCTGTTCTGTATTCTCTCTGATCTCCTGGGAAAAGGGAAATCCAAAGGGAATTTCTCATTAATTTAGTTTTGGTACCCCCCAAAAATAGGGTAATTGTCAGCTGAACCATTTTCAAAACTATTGTGTCTGGCACTACCTGTTGATTGTTTGTTCTCACCACCCCATACAATTTACTTCTAAATTTATATGGAGGTGGATAAGTAACCCCCATCTGTAGTCCATTTTGTTCCTGTGTAACTTGTTTTCTTTTTTAATATTGAAATCACAAACAGTGGAATAAACTTTGTCAAAAATACTGTGATAGTCATTCATTTTTACTGGAAAAAAAAATAGAAGTTATGTTCTTACCATAACGTTGCATGTTAGTTGTCTTCTTCTCGCCTTCTTTCTTGCTGGATGGGTTCGGAGCCGACCTCGGCTCCGACTCGGCCACTCTAAAGCTCGAGAGTTGGTTCTACCGGCTCGTGGCTCCCCTTATATCCCACAATGCTAGGCGTGAATTACCTCAGATCTCGTTTGTGAGCTAGGCCCAGCTAATAATATAACCAGAAAAACTGAAAAAAGAGAATCCACCTCTATAAACAAAGGGGAAGAGGAAAAGTGACCTAAAGCCTGATCTAGGAAAATATGCACAGCAGAGCATATACCTATAGCAAAGAGGTGGTAGAAAGAGAGGTCAAAATCAAACTACTCTAGGTCTGTCCAGGCCAGGGGGGAAGGAGGGTGGGACGCAAGAAAGAAGGTGAGAAGAAGACAACTAACATGGAACGTTATGGTAAGAACATAACTTCTATATGTTAAGTTGTCTATCTCGCCTTCATTCTTGCTGGATGGGACCGCGTCCCTAGCACCTTGTCCCGGGTGGCCTAACGGAACAGACTCTTGAGAACAGTGGAACCAAAGTTAGCTCTATGCCTAGAAGCTAAATCCAACTTATAATGAGAAATGAAAGTGTGAGGAGTAGCCCAAGTAGCCGCTGCACAAATGGTGTCAATAGGCAGTCTGTCTTGGAAGGCTATAGAAGTAGCCAAAGCTCTGGTAGAATGGGCTTTAGGTTTGTTAGGCAGCTTTTGGTGTCTAATTTCATAAACAAGGGAAATCAGAGATGTTAGCCATCTAGATAATGATACATTTGAAACTGAAAGTCCCTTTCTGCCTTCTGCATAAGAGACAAACAGCTGGTCAGATTTTCTGAATTGTTTGGTTCTATCCAAATAGTACCTTAACTGACGATGAACATCTAGCCAATGCAATTTCTGTTCAGACCTGTTAGAATATTCTGGAAAAACACAGGAAGGTCAATGCTTTGATTTAGGTTAGACGCCGAGGCTATCTTAGGTAAAAAGGACGGGTTGGTTCGTAAAGATACCCTGTCCTTATGGAACAACAGATAAGGAGGTCGACAGCTGAGTGCATGAAGTTCTGAAACTCTTCTAGCTGAAGTAATAGCTACCAGAAAGAGTGTCTTCCATGATAGCAATTTTAAAGAACAGGAAGCTGCAGGTTCGAAAGGGGAAAGAATCAAAGAACTAAGAACTAAATTTAGGTCCCAAGGAGGAGGAGGATTTCTTATAGGAGGTCTGAGTAGAAAAACTCCCTTCAAAAAGGCTTTGCAAAGCTTGTGGGACATTATGGCAGACTCTGAAATGCCCACATGAAAGTTAGAAATATCTGCTAATTGAACCTTAAGAGTAGAAGGAGATGAACCTGCATGGAAGAGTTCAGCTAGAAAATCAAGGACCATTTGGATGGAAGCAGTGAAAGGATCTATGTCCTTTCCTTGAGCCCAATAGGCGAAACGTTTCCACTTACTCAAATAAATCTTTCGAGTGGAAGATTTATGGGAAGCTATCAAAATATCTCGGACAGAGTGAGATATTTGAGGAAGCCTGGCTAAGGTTGGAATTGGAGGAACCAAGCAGTGAGATTCAGAGAGGGAAGGGAGCGATGAAACTGACCCGACTGATGGATCAAAAGATCTGGAACTAGGTCCAGATGCCAAGGTCGCTCCAACAGAAAATGATGTAGAAAGGGGAACCAAACCTGTCGAGGCCAGTAAGGAGCAATGAGGATCAACGAAGCCTTCTGAGTGATAGCTTTCTGTATCACTTGAGAGATTAGTGGGAAGGGAGGAAATGCATACAGAAGTCCCCGGGGCCAAACTTGGACTAGAGCGTCTCTGCTGGGCTGGCCTGGTAAAGGGAATAGAGTGAAATAATCTCTGCACTTGCTGTTTTGGGGAGTAGCAAAAAGGTCGCAGCAAGGCTGACCCCACTTGAGAAAAATTTCTCTCACAACAGAGTCTTTCAGAGACCACTCGTGAGGCATGAGGATAGCTCTGCTCAACTTGTCCGCGATTTGATTGGACTTCCCGGGGATGTGCGTTGCTATCAGAAACCGCTGAGAAGAAATCGCCCATTGCCACAGTCTGAGTGCTTCTCGACACAGGGGATAGGACCTGGTTCCGCCTTGTTTGTTGATATACCACACTACAGACATATTGTCCGTCTGGATTGCTATCGTTCCCAAGGGAAGAGAGTCTTGAAGGGCTTGCAATGCTAAAAGCACTGCTCTCATCTCTAGAACATTTATGTGCAAATGGCATTTGTCTGGTTGCCATGTGCCCTGGACAGTTCTGCCCTGATAATGCCCCCCCCCCCCACCCGATCAGGGAGGCGTCCGTTGTCAGAGTAGCAACCGGAGGGGAAGGGACAAAGGGTCTTCCCAATAAGAGCTGAGGGGAAGACATCCACCACAGAAGATGATTTCTGCATGTTTGCGTAATCATGATGGTGTGGGACATCGGAAGTTGCTGGTATGACCATTGCATGAAGAGCATCCATAGAAGGATTCTCATGTGGAATCTGGCTAATGGAAGCAGAGGTATGGCAGCCGCCATAATCCCCAACACTTTCAGAACTAACCTGGCTTTGATTCTGTTGCTGCTGAAGAGGAGCGAGACCAGTTTGTGTATGTCTGTTATTCTCTGATCTGTTAGTCTTGCAGACATGTTGACTGTGTCTAGATTTGCGCCTATGAAGGTAATAGTACGACAAGGCGACAAAACAGACTTTTCGCAATTTATTGAAATGCCTAAATTTTGACAAATGCGAAAGGTGTCGTCCCTGGCTAATAGAAGAAGATGCTTGGCGGGAGCTGTGAGGAGCCAGTCGTCCAAATATGGAAACACCTGGAATCCTTGACGTCTCAGGTGAGACGCTACCACTGCCATGCATTTGGTAAACACCCGGGGGGCAGTGGTGAGTCCAAAGGGCAGGGCCCTGAATTGAAAATGACTGGTTCCCAGCCTGAAGCGGAGGAATCTTCTGGAGCGTCTGTTCATTTTTATGTGATAGTACGCATCCTGAAGGTCTATAGAGCACATCCAGTTTCCCTTTCCCAATAGGGGAAGGATGGACTGCAGCGTGACCATCCGAAATCTTATTTTCTTGACTGACTTGTTCAAGATACTGAGATCCAAAATTGGTCTCCAGTCCCCTGTTTTCTTTGGAACTAAAAAGAACCTGGAGTAGATTCCGGATCCTTGCTGGTCTGCTGGAACTGGCTGAATTGCTCTTTTTGCAAGCAGCTTTGAAATTTCCAAAGCTGCAAGATCCCTTTGAGCGGGTGGAACATCTGGAAGGGATTTTTTTGATTGGTTTGGAATGCGAACGAAGGGAATGGAATAGCCTTCGTAAAAGATGGACTGTACCCATTTGTCTTGAGTCAGGGATAGCCAGGCTTCTGGGTACAGTGACAATCTTCCCCCGACTGCCTCCGAAGGTGGGCAGTCGGGCAACACCTCAGGGATGCTGAAAGGGCTTATCAGAGAAGGCTTCTCGATTGCCCTGGTTCTGCGGACCCCCCCTGCCTCTAGGGCGATGTCTACCATTGTTGTTCCCCCCTCTGCCTCTGGTGGGGAACCGACTCTGTGCGTCCGGCGAAGACCCTTGAGATTGTTTGCGGAACCACATTTTCCCACTTTTCTGACCTTTGGGGTAAGGCCTAGAAGGGGTGGAAAAACGGACTCCAACGGCAGAAAGAGTCTTGCCATCTGTCTCGCACCTAGTCAAGGTTTCTTTCACTTGAGGACCAAAAAGAGATGATCCATCAAATGGGGAATTAGTGAATGACGTTTTAAAGGGGTCCGCAAAGTTGCATAGCCGCATCCAGGCGTGCCTACGTAAGGCCACACCTGTCCCTGCGGCCCTGCTCGCTCCATCAGCCGCATAAGAGAGGAGGCGCATGGAGGAGTTGGCTATGGAGTTCAGGGTAGCCAGCTGAGTGTTCATCTTGTCTTGAAAACCCGCAGCCGTAGGATCCTTCAACATGTCACTCGCTTCTTTGATCAAGTCCCATTGAAGACGAGTAAAATGGCATAGGTAGTTCAGCTTAACGCATTGCAAATGTCGCTGACGAGAACATCCGCTTCGCATACCTGTCCATGGACCTAGATTCCTTGTTAGGTGGATGGACAGGCACTGAAGGATCAGCTAGTTCCTTCTTAGTGGCAGCAGCAACCACCATAGCATCCACAGAAACTCCTTTTGTCAGAAACTGTTTATCTGCTGGTGCTGTAATGAATTTTGAGGGTCTCCTGGGAGTGGGGTCCACTGAATCAGGAGCCGTCCATGCCTTTTTTGCTACCACCTGCATGAGGGGGTCAAAGGGGGGAGACACCCAGGAGGTGGAAGGACGAGAGCCAAACGCCTCAAGGTACACAGATTCATCCTCCGAAGGGTTGAGGACTGGCCAATTTCCCCTCTGCTTAAGGATTTCTAGAATGTCTGCAAATGAGACATCTTCAGAAGGGGAACGGGGGGAACCCTCAGAATCCTCTAAATCTGTGTCAGAGGTGACGGACTCAGGTGAGTCTATGTGTTTCCTCTTACACTTTCTCTTCCGAGGGGGCTCTTCTGCCAAAACAGGAGAGGCCTCGGAAGAGGATGAGATCCCCACAGGGGATTCCTGAGGAGCTGGCTCTCTGCGGTCCGGGATGAGGGAGTGAGTCGACTTGACCTGAGGCACCGAAGAGGGGGGGCGGACGGAGCCGACTGTGGAGTAGAACCAGGTTCTAACACACTCCGCATGACCTCGAACGCACCCCTGTCAGGCAGAGCCAGAGGTCCCCGCTCTGAAAAGCTAAAAACCTCCCTCGGCACCGACAGTGATGGCTCCGAGGCCGATGTCGGAGCCGAACTCACCAGCGCCGAAGCCCCGAGAGGGAGAGCGGGGTCGGACAAGGGTCCGATGCCACTCACCCCCTCGGAGCCGATGATGGAAGTCCGGCGCTGAGATTCCTCTAAGGAAGAAATCGGAGCCGACGATGGAGCCGAAGACAATTGTATCGGCTCCGACGCTACCACAGTCTCGGTTCCGAAACGCCCCGGCTCCGAGCTCAACGGAGTCGGAGGAGGAACATAATGAGGGACAGGGGCAGGCATCGACTGATGAGTCGGGCTCTGAAGCATTTGGGCCAGTGCCTCGGACTTAAGAAGTCGACTCACTACCCTCTGAAGGTCATGGTCCGACAGCCTCGATGACCTAGAGGAGTGAGATCTATGGCTCCGTTCAGACAGCAGAGGAGATGCTGGAGCCGAATGAACGGAGCCAAGGGATGGTGACCTAGACCTCTTTCTAGATGTCGGTTCCGAAGGTCTGGTCGGAACCGACACAGGAATTTCTAATACCTCGGCTCCAGCCGGAGCCGAGGAAACCACAGAAACTGTAGACTGAAACTCATCGGCTCCAGCCGGAGCCGATGTAGACGGAGGTTTCGTAGCCTTAGGTCTCGGCCCAGTAGCAGGAGCCGAGGACCTAGAAGCCTTGGAGGGCTTTCCCGAAGAGACAGTCAGGGAACCCTCAGGCTTGAGTAAACCTCTCAGAATCAGTTTGTTTTTTCTTTCCTGCAGGACCCTGGGGCTGAAGCCGTGGCATACAGCACAGGAGTCCTGCAGGTGCAAAGGCCCCAGGCAGTAGACACAAGAAGTGTGACCGTCTGTCAGAGACATTTTCTGACAGCACGAGTCACACTTCTTGAAGCCTGAGACCTTTGAGTCTTTAGACATTTAGAAAAGTGTAATCACACACACCCAGTCAAACACACTGATTACACCCTATCCTATTTTAAACTCAAAAATTAAAACAAACTACCAAGTTTTAAATTATGAGAAAAAAACACACACACACCACTAGGGGATGGAAGAAAGAAGGCCTAAAGGCCCGAGGGAAGAACTTATAAGTTCTTGAGGAAAAAATGGGAATTTAGAGAGAAAGGGGGGGAATTCCACTAAACTAAGGGAAACAAGTGTTAAAATTAAAATTAAAGGGGTTTAAGTATACTAACTTTAATCTAAAGTTACTCACCAAGAAGCCGGTAGGAACCAAACACCTCGATCGCTGTAGCGGCAAACGAGATCTGGAGTAATTCACGCCTAGCATTGTGGGATATAAGGGGAGCCTCGAGCCGGTAGAACCAACTCTCGAGCTTTAGAGTGGCCGAGTCGGAGCCGAGGTCGGCTCCGAACCCATCCAGCAAGAATGAAGGCGAGATAGACAACTTAACATGAGAAGTTAAACTGTCATTAATCAATGTAATCTCACCAAGTAATTTGTCCATATCCTTGAGATTCTTCCTAATCAATACCTCCATCAGTTTGCAACCTTGACAATTAAACAAGTTGATTAAGTTATTGTATAGACAGGCTCCTTCGACCATCCCAGTTGGATATTTCCAATATCAAAGCCCTTTGGGAACATGGTTGACTTGAATACATTCCTTGAAGTAACTGTTTTCAATTTCCAGCTTCCAATATTTCATTAAGTTCGTCTGAAATAAGTAAAGTTATTTATTAAAAGAACCAAAACAGTCAGCTTGTCCATTGTGAGCTAGACACAATTCAGCCTTCTTGTTAAGCCAGTCCTGTAAGGTATGTTTGAAGAAATTTGCTGACATAAAATCCCTATTCACCTGGTTCATTACTGCAAAAGAAGTGGTCCGTTCAGAACTGTTGCCAGTATTGAACCCGCAATGGAGAGGACTTTGCTTTGGAGTAATATAAGGTTCATTAATAGATGAACTGAACTCATCCATGCTAGAAAGGGTTCAGTTGTGGGGCAAACTCTCTTCGAAACTGTGAAGGTGAACTAACCCATCTACACATTGTGAAAGCTGCTGAACAAGTAAAGTAAGGTTGCCTATGGAGGTGAAAATGTCCTTTTGACAAGAAAGTGTAGTGGTACCCAATCTACCCATTTCAGAAGATTACAAAGTAGTCACGATTGACAAAGAACAAAACAAACCACAAAATTCAACTCTAAAGTCAAACCCAAAACACAGGAACTGGACTGTTCTCTTTACTTAAAATATATTGAGCACTTTTGTTCCACAAAGGGACTTCATTAGAATGAATTAAAGTTAAGACAGATACATAGGTACCTTATATACACACAAAACCCCTCCCATAAAATGAGTTAATTGAACTAATTTCACTAAAGTGAGCAAGAATAGTTAATTAGTAAAATATTGAACTAGTTGAATGTCTCTATACTATGCACTAAACAAATAAAACAAACACACAAAATCATAAAAAAATAGTTCATTGGATGAGCAATTTAAATACCAGCCAAGAAATGATATCAAAAATGTGTGTATAAAAAAACTAAAAAGGCCATCAGATGAAACAAGGAAGGCCCAAAAATGTAAGATAAAAAAGTATACATGTTTTGTAAAGCCTCATAAAGCCAGGGCGAAGTTTGACCATACAACACAGCAGCTGCCAAGAACAATAATCAATCAAATCATAACAAAGTTGAAATGCAGACCATAATACAATATGGGCTCATATATAGAAGGATGATTTTAACAGCAAGATACTGCTGATGGACACCATATCATTAAGACCATGACAGTTAGTCGAGTTACGTTGGAGTTGCCACCTTAGTTGTTTAAGTTCTAAGAGGTCTTTCAAGGCCCCCCCCCTTGACTATCACATCCTACACTGTCAATGAAGAAAAATTTAAAACCATTGGTGTTATTCAATTTGATATGTCTACAAAGTGCATTTTGCTCATCCTTCCTGTTTATGTAATACATGTGCTGATAGATTCTGGTTTTCAAAGACTTCACAGTTTCCCAATATAGAAAGAGAGGTCTCTGGAAGGGAATTCATTGGATCCTAGTGCTACTTTTTGGTGATTTATATTTTTTAGTTAATTTTATACCACTTTCATTGGAAGTTTCTTATATATTTAAAAGAGCTAATAGAACACATTCAGAAAAGGATGTGTTTATTGTCTGTAGAAATTGCTCGACCCCTTTAAAAAAAGACAATGTCCCTGACAACTTTGGAATTCTGGATACAAGTATTCAGCAAACTGAGGATTCAATGTGTTTAGAAGGAAATAAAAACAGAAGAAAGGAGAAGTTCACAACAAATAACAAGGGGAAAAAAGAAACTGTTAAATTTCTTTAAAGTAAACAGAATGCATACTAAAAAGTACACTGCTTTTTGTATGTAAGACACAGATTACAGGGAATAAGAACATTTTTCTATCAGAAAACCAGTCTACAGAAAAAGGCATCCTTTCTTCCAAAAGCATAGGTATAAAAAGAGGCAAAGGGCATGTGAAAAGGAAGAAAACAAAATTGAATGTGGAAGGAATGAAGAACATTACTGTAACAAAAAAGAGGAAAAACAAACATTCAGAACATAGCTCAAGCTGCAGATGTATAAAGCCAGCTGGATGAGAAGTGTATGCTTGAAAATGTAATTCTCAATGAAAACAGTGGCATTGAATAAGACTAATGGTGATGAAGATCACTGATTTACAACAACTAACAGAGTAGATATTACTGAATTAGAAACTGAATATTCTGATCTGGTCAGAAAATATATTCTTGTAACTGGAGATTCAATTATTAGAGGAACTGATGCTTACATTTGCAGAGAGGATAATGAACATCAAATAGTGTTATGCTTGCCAGGAGCAAAAACAGAGGATGTGAGACAAGCCATAGAATGCCTTAATGTAAGGAAGTATGCATCTGTTTTTATTCATGTCAGTACAAATGATCTCATCCACAAGGACTCTCTGACTGAAAGTAGGGAATTTACAGCCCTTTTAAATAGTACAGCTTGTACTGGTGTTAGGACGTATTTTTCACAAATTACACATAGAAAGGATAGTCACGTCACTGTGTATGAAAAGAATTTGGGGGGGTAAATACCTACATGAAAATAATGCCCTGTTTTAAAAATGGAAATGTGTATGGCATCCTAGCCTAATTTTGAGCAGACATGTTCAGACAGGATGGTGTGCATTCGTCAAAATCACGGAAGAGATTTTTTGCAGCAGATATTTTGCAATATTTGACAAACACAAGGTAAAAATTTAACAGTTCACAGATAGCAACATTTGATACATCTCTGATGGTTTTTAATGCTAGAAGCATTAATAATAAAGTTTTTTTATTGGAAAATTTCCTACGTTCCCATAAGACTGTTGCTGTTATTGTTTGTGAAACATGGTTAAACAACGACTGGAAACAAGTTTTCTCAGGGTATAAACATTTTTACTGTAACAAACATTCTAACAAAAAAATCAGGTGGAGGTGTTATGATAGGGATATGTATGAAACCTTTGATTATTACATGTTAAGTGATAACACCAATGCTAAAGATTGCATAACTATCACAATAAAGACAACCCTGGAACATATTGGAACAATTGTTGGAGTGTATAGACCACCAAAGTCAAAAGCTGATGTCCTGGAGGAATTCATGCATTTCTTACATGAAACACAGGAGGGAAGAATAATAGTGGCTGGGGACTTAAATTTACCAGAAACAGCCTGGAATAATACTGATTCAACATTAGTAAGGAAACTATCTACAACAGGAACAATAATTGCTTCAGATTGAAAAAAAAAAATATCAGGGAAAGGAACACACTAGTAGTTGTTTGTGCTCTTAAATAAATTACTGTTACTTCATGTCAGGTTTTACCAACATTGATGTGCAGTGACCATGGGGCTATAAAGGTTAATTTGTTACTAGATCATCCTGCCAAATTGAAATGTAAACCAATGCATGGAAGATTACTTTCAATTATATGGAACCAAAACGGTCACTATGTACAACTAACTGAAGTGATGCAATCAGTGGAAAAACTGCAGAAGGAATGTGAAAAGTTTTGAAAGAGAAATTGTCCGAGTGTAAAATTCAAAAAATGTTTAACATCAGGATCTAGGCATACAATGTCAGCAGTATATATTTCCATAAGAACAAGATACCTGATTAAGGTAAGAGAAAAAAATATATGAAATGGAAAAGAGGTAAAATTCCAGCTTTGAAAACTGAAATAAACAAGTTGAACAAAAAGATATTGAGCATAACAGGAAATCATTTTATAAATACATAAGATGTGGAAGGAATAAAGACATACAAATTAATAAACTGTGTGTAGATTCTAAAATGTATTCTCAAACACAACAGATTACAGATAAATTTACAAAATCTTATGCAAAACAGCTTAGCTCCACAAAGGAGGTAATGAGTTGTTTTAGTGATATCCAGGTAAACTGAGATACTGGAATCAAAATAAATTATACTGAAAAAGAACTATGCAAACTGGATCCAAATAAAATACTGGGAGGAGACGGAATTAGTAATAATGACCTGAGAACACTTCAGTAAGAACTTATAGTAATGTTATATCTATTATTTACTAGAATGTATAAATATGGGGGATAACTCAAGATTGGAGATGTGCTCTTATTAAACCTGTCTTTAAGGTAAAGGGGAGTAGGACAAACCCAGAGTTGTATAGACCTTTAGGTCTACTTTCATGTTGTGCTAAAATAATGAAGAAGATAATATTGGATAACTTATTGACAGAATTGGAAAGGTTGGGACTTGAAACCATTTATTAGCATGCATATGTTCAAAATAAATATATTACCACCTGTAACATGATGTTCTAGTGGGGGTTGGCATAATGGTTAAGGTGTTTACCTTACAGACACAAGGTGCAAGGCTTGATTATCACATTGGTTAATTGGCTAGGCTTAAAATGGCCCACAAGGGCAGTTAGCCTAGTATTAATCTATGAACCTATATAATAACAGCTATGAATGAAATGTTGTGTTGTGATGTAATTTATACAGATTTAATTTCAGCATTTCACAGGGTCATACATAAAACACTGATCAATAAATTAGAGCAACTAGATATTGATTTAGTCTTGATAAGATGAAATGCTGCATGGCTTATAATGTCCAGATTAATAAACTGAAGAAGTGGTGGCTTGTGTTGTGTGCAGTGCAAGTCTCCAAATCCAGAAGGAATCCAAACAGAGATAAAACAAACTTATTTATTATTTATTTATTAGATGGCACAGTGGTGCAGTGGTTTGCATTGTTGCCTCACAGCAAGAGGTTCTCCGGTTTGATTCTTGGCTGGAATGCCTTCTGTGCAGAGTCTGCATGTCCTCCCGGCATTCATGTGGGTTTCCTCCCACATTACAAAGACATGCATCTGCAGCATTTCTCCCCCAGCCTCCTCTGAAAATTGGCTCATTCAAAGTCAGACTTTCCCAGTAAACAAATGTTAAATAAATAATAAACAAATTTACAAAATAAAATTAAGCGCTTTCATTCCTACAAGTCAAGGACTTCATCAGAATAAATTAAAACAAGCCTAAAAAACAGTTAAATACTATTTTCAAACAAGACCTCACTTGCTTATTGGCTAATACCAACTAGATCAATTAGTTTGGTTGAGTTAAACCTCACTTACTAACTCCTCCTCTTAAAAATACTACTACTACTAGACTGTCTGCAAACATGACATTGGTTTAAACTGTTCAAGATTTTAAACTTTTTTGTGGACATCCCACCTAGATGAAAAAAGATTCAAAAGAAAAATAATATGTACAGACAAAAACACATCAAGTCAAAAGATACTACAAGCTCTTAAGCATTCCGTTGTTAACTAAGAAGTTGGGGCCCCTTTTTTAAATTTAAATTACCTCATTCTACCCAGTACAGGGAGAGCATTTGAGAAGGCCAATCAGCTTAGTTTCTGCTACTCCTTTCTCTCTTTCCTTTCTCTCTTTCCAAAAAAAAAAAAAAAAAAATGTATCTGCTTTTACTGTATTTGTGTTTTTTCCTACTTTATTTTGCTTTTGCGTCATCTTAAAAGTACTCAATTGTATTTATTACTGCTTGGTGTAACTCATTGTAAGCCTTTTACTTTAAGCACCTGGGCTTCAGACCAGTTTTACATTAGGAAGGGTTGTGGTCTGCACTGTAGTGGCAGAACAGGTAGCTTACATCCTTCTAAGTTGGGAACTGCTGATTGAGGGCTCCGTGTCTGTTATTCTAAAAGTGTATTAATTCTGGTTTAAGCACTTGGGCTTGAGGCCAGTTATTTTACATTAAGAGGGTTCGTGTTCTGCACTGTTGTGGGAGGAGAGGCTGGACTCTGTCTTTCAGAGCTGGGAATTTCTGGTTAAAGCTTATAGTGCCTGCATATTTTAACTGCTTCTTACTGAAATTGGTACACCTCGTTTGCTGTAGCATAGACTAGATCCAGGCCTGCTGAATCTAGCTTTGTTTGTATAACTTGAGCACTAAACCAGGCATTCTTTAAAGTATTCAGTTGTATTTATTACTGCTGGTAGTAACTTGATTAAAGTGTAGCTATCATTTCTAAGTCTTTTGGATTAAGCACTTGGGCTTCAGACCAGTTGTTTTACATTAGGAAGGTTTGTGGCCTGCACTGTGGTGGCAGGACAGGTAGCTTACATCCTTCTAAGTTGGGAACTGCTGATTGAGAGCTCAGTGTCTGTTATTCTAAAAGTGTATTAGTTCTGGTTTAAGCACTTGGGCTTCAGGCCAGTTATTTTATGTTAAGAAGGATTGCGGTCTGCACTCTTGTGGGAGGAAAGGCTGGACTCTGCCCTTCTGAGCAGGGAATTTCTGGTTAGAGGCTTATAGTGCCTGCATATTCTAACTGTTTCTTACTGAAATTGGTACACCTTGTTTGCTGTAGCATAGACTAGATCCAGGCCTGCTGAATCTAGCTTTATTTGTATGCTTGTTGTTTGTTTATTTCCCTGAAATGCTAATTCCACCTAAAACGCAGCCTTTTAGCACTTCTGTGGATCCCTAGTGATATCTGCATTGCTTACTGTACTTATTTCCTTGTTTCACTTGAAAGAAAGTTACTGTTTGTCGTTTTTGCATTTAAGTTACCTGTAACACATTGCATTTAAGTTACCTGGCACTTGCTCACTAAAGCAATTATATAAGTCAGCTCTAAAAAAATTAAAAGCACTACACCCTCACAAACTCCCCTTGAGTACCTTGTTCCCCATTGGCCCTTTTTTCAATTATAAAGGAATTCCCAATACTATTCTAGCATGTCCAAAGGTCAGTTGTCAATCTCCTCTCCGGTCCAGCTGATGAATCTGGGAATCTTGAGGCAATGTTACAACTGCCTCATGTACACAGACAACCCTCTCCTCCTCCCAACAAATTCCAACACATGTGAGAGATGCAACCATATAGCCAAACTGGAGGCTAAGCTCTCTCAACTCAGTACTGGCATAACCAGTCAGGAGGAGAAGGAAACCACACTCACTACAATTCCAGTCTCATACAGACCTACCACGACAACAAACCAAACACATAAACACACAAAAACATACTCGGAGGCTCTAAATAAAAATCTGCCTAAGCAGCAGAGACCTCCAAAGCAGACACCCAAGCAACCGCTACCCCAAAACAAAACACGTGCAACACATAGCTCACAAAGCCAGTGTGCCGAACAGTCACAGCCCTTAAGGCTAAACAACACACCTGATACACTTGTAATAGGTGACTCTATCGTCAGGCACACTGACGCCCCGCTCACCAGGCTGAACAAGGAGAAGGTCACGGTGAGCTGCCTGTCAGGCGCTAGGATCCGCCACATAACACAAGCACTCAGGTCACTCCAAGACAAGTACAAATATGACTCAGTCATTGTCCATGCTGGTGTGAATGACCTGAGACGTACCTCCCTGGACTACATGAAAAGAGACATAGAGGAGCTCTCTGAGCATGTAGCCCAGGCCGGTATGACCCTGACCTTGAGTAGCATCTTACCCTCACCTAGAATGATGCCACAATATGAAGACAAGATGATCAATTTCAACAATTGGCTTAAGTGTTGGTGTCATTCAAAGGGGATCCAATGCCTGTCAGCCTGGGATGACATGCTCGACAAGCCACGATGCTTCGCTAGGGATGGCTTGCACCTGTCACCCCTGGGCTTTCAGATATTGGCAAAGGCTATTGCTACCCCCATAGTGCCTTTTTTAGGCAAGGCTCAAAAGACAAACCCACCTCCATAGGTATCACAAGGGATAAGAAACTAAGAGTAATGCTACTCAACGCCAGAAGTCTAAACCTCAAGATGCATGCACTCAAAACTCTCCTTAGCATGGAGAACATCGATATCTGTGCAGTAACAGAAACCTGGTTCAAGGCTCCCGAGAGCACCCCAGCACTACCAGGTTATACCTCATACCATGCTTTTCGGCCCCAAAACTTGGACCGAACCACAAAAGGAGGGGGAGTATCAATATTCACAAAGATACCCACACCTCCAGGTTGGTGGCACAGCACGAAGCATCAGAGACTATCCATGTGCAACTAACTGTGGGTAAAACTGCCTTCCAGTTTATAGCCTGCTACAGTCCACCCTCCCAAACACAGGAACCCCGCTTGGCCTTCCTGAGAATACTGGAAAATATGAAGGTCTCTCCAAACACCATTATATTGGGCGACTTCAACTACCCAAACATAGACTGGGAGCATTACTATAGCTCCAACACCCTAGCCCAAAGGTTCCTAGAATTTATAAACTCAAATGCTATGGAACAACTTGTTACCACTCCCACAAGAGGGGAAAACATACTGGACCTGATCATCACCAACATGGGGACACTATGCTCCAGACCAGAAGTGTATCCCTCACTGGTAAGATCAGACCATAAACTAATCTCACTGGATATTTACATCCCGACCCCACCCCCTGCCCAGAAAACCACAGTGAAAAACTTCTCTAAAGCAAATTTCACATGCCTCAAAACCGAGGCGAAATCCATCAAAGCCCCCGGGCCTGTGGAAAATACGGCCCAGACCACAGAATCCTTTATAAACGCATTCTATGAACACCTTCAGGAATGCATGGATCATGCAATCCCAAATAAAACCAAGACCCAATCCTCCAAAGGCAGACGTCCTGTCTGGTGGACCCCAGCCATAAACAAACTATACAATAGAAGGAGGAAGCTACTACATGATAGAGCAAAATCCCAAAAAGGAAGGCATCTCTGATCAGTATTAGCAAAAAACTACGGGCACTCATAGAATCATCTAAGGCCAGCTTCGAGAGAAAAATTGCACAGGACACTACTGATAATCACAAGGCTTTCTTTAGGGGTTGGGAGGGTGGCCTAATGGTTAAGGTGTTTGCCTTACAAACACAAGGTGCAGGGTTTGAGTCTCACAAAGGATAATTGGCTAGGCTTAAAATGGCTTGCAAGGGCAATTAGCTTAGTACTAATCTATGAACCTATGAACCTATGTTAGGAACCTGGGTGGGAATTCCCAGATATGCTCAGAATTAGTCCAAAATGACAAAAAATACACCGAGCCCACAGACATTGCCAACATCCTAGCTGACAGGTTCAGTGCAAACTTCTCCCCCCTCTCCCCACCAAAAGGGCAAATATCTATCCCAACAGAGTGCTGCCCCCCTGACATCTCAGATGCTCAGGTAAGAGTCGCCCTCTCCAAAGCAAAAAACACAGCATCAATGGGACCAGACTGTGTCCCGGCTGCCCTACATGAACTCCAAGAAGAGCTAAACCCAAACATAAAACTACTGTTCAATCTTAGCCTTACTACAGGATATGTACCCAAAGAGTGGCGTACAGCAACAGTGGTCCCTCTCCACAAAGGTGGTGCCTCAACGGATCCTGGAAACTATCGCCCCATAAGCCTGACTAGCTTGGTCTGCAAAGCTATGGAAAGGATCATCATGGACCTCATAAATAAAGATATTGGGGACCTACAGACACTGGATCCTACCCAGTTTGGCTTTGTTAAGGGCAGATCCTGCCTCTTAAACCTGGTCGATTTCTTTGAAACAGTCACCAAGGCCATTGACAAGGGAAGGTGGTCCACACAGCCTACCTGGACCTCGCAAAAGCCTTCGATACAATACCCCACTCGGGCATTATAGATAAGCTCCCCAGCTTAAATATAAACCCCTATGTCACTAGATGGGTTGCAAACTGGCTCAAGGACAGAACCCACATGGTTAGAATTGCTGGAGCCATGTCAGACTCCAAACCAGTTACAAGTGGCGTCCCACAAGGCTCAGTCCTGGGACCTCTCTTGTTCGGTATATATTTCTCGGTACAGGCCAACACGGAAGGACTGTGGCTGACCAAGTTCGCAGATGACTGCAAACTGGGCCATAATCAACTCTCCAGCCGACACAAGCATCCTCCAAAAGGGCCTCATAGAAACAGACAACTGGTGCCAGAGCCATGGCCTCAAGCTAAACGCCAAAAAGGGTATAGTCATCCCCTTTGGCAAAAACAAAGTGTCCACAAATTACCACATAGGTGGTAATCCATTAAGTACAGAAGAAGTCATTAGGGACCTGGGGACCCAAGCTGATAGCAATCTCTCATTTGACAACCACGTGGCCAAAGTGGTTAGAAAAACATTTTATATAGCCCACCTAATCATGAAGGGATTCACATCTAGATCAGGGGAGGTCATCGTACCTCTTTACTCATCCCTCATCAGGCCCATAATTCAGTACAATGCCCCTTTTGGGATGTACCTTACCAGACACCTGCAACAACTGGAAAGACCCCAAAAGTACCTCACCAAGAGGATCAAAGGGCTCAAACAGATGCCATATGCTGCCCGGTTAAAGAAACTCCAGCTCTACTCAGTGGCATACCGCCTGCTCAGAGGCGATCTGTGCCTGACATATAAAGCCATGTCCAACCCGGAATTAATGGACATGCTGCACCTCAGAAAATCCAAATCCCATCGAGCTACGTGCTCGAGAGACTTGAACCTCAGCACTGAAATAAATAGGACATGCTGGAGGGACAGATTCATAACCCAGAGGCTCCCTTCACTCTGGAATAAAATCCCAGTACAGGTTAGGCAGAGTCCCACATTGACGAACCTATGAACCTATGAACCTATGTCCAGACTAATGAAGTCTGAGATAATATGTTCTATAGCTTAACATATGACTCTGGTGAGACTAACTCATCTATAGCTTTCAGGATCTATAGTTGGGTCACTCTTAATAAAATGGCATTCCAGTGGCTGTTTTCCAGTCTTCAGAAATGTAACCACTAGAGAGGCTCAGATTAAAAAGGTCAAGTATGGTGTTCAGATAGGTCATATTCTGATAATCAGGCAACCTGGTATGGTATTAGGTCCATGAATGAGGTGTTTTTCAGAAGGCTGAGAGAACGTGTTCTACAATAATTAATAGGGGTGGCTAGTACTGTAGAATCTGTGGAATTAGCTTTGGGTGAATGTTGTGTTTAAACAACGTTATGATGATTCAACTGTTGTCAAGTAGTAGGTTGTATTAAGAATGTAATTTTAGCTAGGGCAAGGTTTAGAAGTTGAGCTTTGATTAACACAGGAGCTCACTGGTTTTGCTATGTGGGAATGCGCTCTGAGTCCAGTTATATTCATAAAATACACATACTTACCTGAAAACTTAATACAGAACTTGCTTTAAGCATAAAGATTATAAATGGCAATATTGTCTTTAATTTGATATTATAAAATTGTGGGAAATTGCTTACAGTGAGATGTGCTTTGTTCATAATTAGCTGGTAAGAAAATAAGCTAGATGAAACCTTTGCAAGATGGAAGCATGGGGGATTATCATTTTACTTAAAGCAGGAGAATAACAGGATTTATGCAAAGACAAAACGAAAATAGAAACTTCAGTGGTTAAATGGGTCTAAATCATCATATATCCTTATCTATTTGGTAAGTCATTGGAAGGGGTTTATAGCCAAGTCTTACGAGACAGAAATAAAGTAACACTTCTACTTTTATTGTTAAGTTCTCACACAGTTGTGCTTTAAGAGATACAGGAAACAGATTATGGTAACACATCCTTTATTGCCCTGGGAAATAAACAACTACTCTTCATCAATACCAGAGCAGCCAAAAGATAGGAAAATGCATGAAGAAAAGTATGCAAAAGTCATGTATATTTGGTACTAATGATCCAGTGATAAACTGAAAATTTGAATTGAATTAATCAGAAAACAACATTAAATCTGATGACGTAGAGAACTAATACAGTTACTGCTCCAGCTAGTTAAAATATCTTTACTTGCCTGAAGCACATTATTGAATAACTGCTACATTTTCTCTAGAGTTTATATTATTGTTTTCCATCTTGTTATCACAGTAGTCAGGCAAGCTGGCTTAAGTTGTTATGCAGTACATCTTGAAGTATTTCATCTGCCTCCCTGGTAAGAAGCACTATAGAGCTTTTATCCTACCACCACCTGCTACCCTAGGGATTTTTGTAACTGTAATACTTGTTTTGAAAAATGACCTCTGCAAGCTCCTCTAAATTAGCTGAAATAGTTAAAATTTGTGGTACTTTCTAAGCTACCACAGGTACCCTGTCATCAGATCTCTGACAATGTTAGAAATTCTCTTCACAGAAAAAAATATGATGCACATAACAAAACAGATGGTTATGGTATTCTATGCATTGCATAAAGCAAACAGACTCATTTATAGAAGTTATTATTTATTTATCAAGTTACAGGCAAACACCAGCATCTTATTTCTCACTGAATACTCAGGAGTGTGAGGAAATTAAATGCCATATGCTTAAATGCACAATATATGAAACACAGCTGGGTAGACCCATACCTACAGGTTTCTCTTCATAGCACATCATCTCAGGGCTGTACTTACTTGCTATACTTCTTTCAGTTCAAGTGTTAAACCTAACCAGTGATTTTGATACTTTTCTCATGAATTCATATAAGAAATCAGCTGAATATTGTGTACTATTGATTTATCAAATACTTTAAACAAGGAACACTTAAACCAGCCTAACAAATAAAATGCATCTTTAGGTAACTGAATAGAGTTTCAACCTTCCTATTGCACAATGGGTTAAAGAGGACTTATATAAATATATGCAGTCTCTTACTAATGAAACATGATCAGAGAGCTTGGTTACTTGTTTATGGAAATGATATTTTAATAGTTAGTGAGTCACAGGTTACAGAAAGGACAGAGGATCACTTAGGATTTTAGTCTTCTAGGCAGTGACTACGTTGCACACTATAAAACTATGAAAGTCTGTCAATGTTCATTCAAGATTTAGCTGTTAACTTCTTTAAGTGGTTTTGGAAAATGCCAAAACACAGATGAGGGCAATATAATACCTTAGTAAATCTAATTCTGTAGCTTTTGAGGAAATGGTGAATACAGTTATTTATAATGCTAAACTAAACTTTAAACAGGAACTATGGTATCCAAGATCACTCTTAGTCCAGGGTGACTGTGTCAATCTCTCTAACAAGCTGTGCCTAGGACTAGTAAGGACTATAGCAAAAATATCTGTGGGGAAGGGGCTACTTAATCTATGCAGATATGTATAGGCTCAAAAAAGAAGCTGTATAAACTGGGACAAAGAAAAACAAGTAACAGCAGAGAGGAACCCAGCAAGAAAAAAATCATTACTGTGGTACACTTGCAGACATAGTCTAGCATCAGCAACTTCATAAAAACAAAACTACTTAACAGATGCATAAAGGAAACAACCAGAAAGATCTTGGCAAAGATATGTGCCATATATACATGCAAAACAATTTCTAATTTTTAAGGGGATAATATATAGATAGATAGATAGATAGATAGATAGATAGATAGAGAGATATAAATATAGATATATTTTTTACCCGTCCATGCCTGCAAACCATGTGGCTGGCTGCAACAAGTGTGCAAACTCATTCCCAAATGTCATATTGGGCAAGAGCCAGTCACAATGCAGCTATTATCCAGGCATCTATCTCTAGATAAAACGACCAGTCCGTACCAGAAGAAAATCAGCTATATTGCAAAATCCACCACTGACTAAGCACTTTCGCCCACCATTGGGCTTCTTCAGAGTTAGTAAACAATACAAAACCATTGCATAAATACTAAATTAAAAATGAAATCACATGAATACCCTGAATGCAATTAAATATTAACCCTCCAAGAGCCAGGTTAAACTTGAAATCTTGTAGAGCTGAAAACAGCTTACAATGTAAACACATTAATGTATAAATAATATTCACCTTATTGTAAATTACAACACTATGAACTACTTTTGTATTGTTTACTGACTCTGAAGAAGCCCAATGGTGGGTGAAAGTGATTAGTCGGTGGTGGATTTTGCAATACAGCTGACTTTCTCCTGGTACTGACTGGTCATTTTACTAGTGTTTGTTCATTTTATTTATGATCTATCTCTAGCTGCCTCTAATTCCTTGACATCTCTTGTTTGCTGTGTAAGTGTTGGATGGAGGGGCATGCAGTGGGTGCAGTGCAGGGCCTTCAATCAATAGTGTGAGTAATGTAACCCCTCAGGTAGCACTGATATCCCTCCTTAGTTGTACAACTCCTGCTATGTCTTCAGTCTCCACTAGATGTTCATTAGCAGGAGATATCTACCATGGCAATCCCTTCAATCTTTCCCCTGGTATCGATGAGCAGGCCTCTTCTGTACTCTCCTTCCCTGCCAGGCACGTCCTGTGACTTAGCTGCTACCCTAATCTGGGTCAAACAGATTCTAGTTGGTTGACCTATCTGCATTATCAAGACTTGTGTGCCATTGTGCATTCATCAGCCACCGTGCTGTATATTTTTAGGAGTAAATTCCTTATCGTTCATAATACCTTAATAAAGTGAGGTCTGTAAAATGTGGTCCAGACCATGATTTATAAATATCTTTGTAAACACTTATGCATTAAAGTTGTTGAATAAAAGAAATAAAAATTGCATAAAATGCAACTTGTTGAGGTAAAACATAGAAATCGGGGGGTAAAGATTACTGGTAGTGAAAAAATATAGACAGTATGACAAGCAAGAGAAATAGACAGACAGATAGATAGATAGACAGATAGATAGATAGATAGATTAAGCCTATACAAATATCTTCTGAAACTCAAGTCTGATGCACTACCATGATATGGCATAGCATACCCCTGAAAAAAATGTTTGTTATAGTCCTAATAAATAACAGCAATCATAGTTATTGCATGAACAAGTGAATATATGGCCAGTTTTGCATCAAATTAATTAAATATATCATACTTAAGATGTTGCCTTTATGAAAATAAAAAATGGGTATATAACTCTGGCAGTCTATACTACTTTTCCATAAAACATAAGAAGTGACAAATATCTTGAGGGATAAACTTCATTTACTGAATATGTACATGGTTTTGTTGTTTGTTCTAAGTTAACAGGATTGGAGGTGTTTCTGAAAATATAACTAGTTTTTGTTTGAGGGTTTTCATTTAAACAGACACTCTTGAAAAATATAACATAGGTTCAAATGGAGATGAGAAGAATAAACTGCATAAAAGATCAGGCTAGCAAGCAGTGTGTGTGTTAAAGATAAAAGTTGTAAATACACATTAAAAACTATCATGTTTATTTAGGTGGGAACAATAGCTTTTTAACACAATGGCTACACTATCCATATTATCCTGGAATGTAAATGGCCTTACAGGTGTATTAAAAAAGGAAACAGTATTGAACTATATTAAGAAATGCAGAGTATAAATAGTAATGCTGCAGGAAATGCATTTGAAAAGGAATGAGGATGTGAATATAGAGGCATTACAGATATTTTGGAAAGTCTATGAAAATGTGTATAAAGCAGAGGAATGTGCAAATCAAGAAAGAGCACAAATGGAAATATAGAAGACAATTATTCAAGCTTAGAGGTAGATAAGACTCAATAATGAATAGTTAAGATAGATGAAGATGAAATAAATCATATAAAAATGGTGACATATAATCAATCTGTAGGAAACTCTCCAGGAACAGATGGTATAAAGTGATAAAGATCAAAGAGATTTTGTTTAACAATATTTTGAAAGGAAGAGAAGCATCAAGATATTGGAAGAAAACTGTGGTGGCCATATTATCCGAAGACGGTAAAGAACCATCTTACCCAGCTTCATATAGACCAATTTCAATTTTAAACCATGATTATAAACTGTTTACATCTATGCTAGCTAAAAGAATGGCAAGGGTGTTGCCAAAATTAAAAGATATGGATCAATGTGGTTTTATTGAGGGGAGGCAAGCATTTGACAACATTAATACAACAATGAGAGAAGCAGAATGTAAGAAAATCCTGCTGTTGTTGGTAAGTGTTTATGTAGAGAAAGCACCTGAAAGAATAAGCTGGGACTTTATGAGTAGAGCAATGAAAGCATTTGCATTCCCTGATACAATAATAAGATTAATTAGGAGATTATATGAAGGATCACAGAGAAGAATTAAAGTGGGAGGATTCCTCTCTATAAGTTGTGTTTGGACAGAGGAACCAGGCAAGGTATCCTCTTTCCCCTATGTTATTTGCTTTACATTTAGAGCCCCTGGCAAAGAAAATAAGAGATTCAGAAATTAAAGGGCATAATTGATATGGCAATCAAGAAAATTTGGCTTTATTAGCAGATGATATTATTTTGTACCCAACAAATCTAGAAGAGGACATCTCAGTGTTTTGGACCATTTTGAGACAGTTTTAAGTCTTTTCAGGATATAAAATTAATTTAGATAAAAGAAAGGCTATAGTCATAAATTATGTACCCACACAAGAAGTGATTCAGTAAAACCAGTATTTATGAAGACACAATAACATGAAGAATTTGGATGTATGGAGTTAAAAGACTTCTGTTATGGCAGTTAAGAATATGTGGGAAGAGACTAAACAAATGATAATATACAAACTGAGAAACTGGAAGCTCTTATTTATGGATATGGCTAGTAAGATACAAACAGTGAACATGCTTTTAGTCCCTTTAGTTTCATATTAGGGTCAGACATATTTTTATCAACTATAGAAGAAGTTGAAGACAATAATTAATAAAGAGCTGAAGGAATGCATCTAGGAAAGAAAGAGGACAAGAATTAAGTGGGATAAGTTGATTCTTCCAATAAAACAAAGAGAATTACCTAATCTGAAGATCTATTTTAGAGCTACATAACTGAGGCTCATATATATAAACAACACAAGCAGAATGAAAGGGATGATGGTGTAGTGTGGGGATTTCAAGAAATAAGTTCAGAGTAAGATTATGGATGCAAATCCGTATGACGGATAATAATGATACCAAATATTATATTAGGATAATAGGAAGTTACTAGGCTAATAGCCCTAGAGCTCTTACAACCCTAACCAAGTTCTACCCTTATTTCCATGATCAGCACCTATTGTCCTTGTCCAGGAAGGGCACAGGTGGAACCCCTCGGGTGAATTTATGGTTAAAGTAAGAACAACTGACTGCAAACACAGATAAAACAAAAACACTTGATTGAGAAAACCACTTTATGAAGCAAAGCTTTCGGGTAGAACCCTTCTTCAATACTAATACATATAGAACAAACTCTCACAGTTTAAATACAGGTCGACAGTCACATGACCAGCAGCCCAATGAAATCATGTGACAACACCAATATAATTACAAATCTTAAAGCATAATCATGTAACGAATACAGATATAAAATTATCTTATGCTATAAAACATGTTAAAACACATTCTAGAAACACATTAAAAGCATTAAAGAATTTAAAAAACATATATCACATAATGATGGATGTGGTTTTGAATAACAATGTTTTCTTATTTAATGAATCTTTGTATCTTCAGCTCACTGGGGTAGCTATGGGTACTTCTGTAGCTAATACCTATGCCAACTTGGTCCTTTATCAATGGGAGAAAAATAACATTTATAGTGATAAAAATCAGTTTCTTAGCAAGGTATGCTTTTACCAACGTTTTGTGGATGATTGTTTTATGATATGGGATGGCAGTTTGAATGAACTGAATGATTTTTTGAACTATTTGAACTCAACTACGAATTTCTTGAAATTTAAAATGGAAGTATCTGATAATATTATAGTTTTTTTGGATGTTAAGCTGCAGCTATGTGAAGGCGTTAGCCATACCAGTGTACATAGGAAAGATGTATACTCTGGTAGATATACCCACTACAATAGTATGCATGCTTCACATGTGTTTAAAGGCATCGTAACATCTCAATTCAGTAGAGTGAGTAGGTTAAATACTAATGATACTGTTTTCTCATTGCAGTTAGATGAGATGACAGAAGATTTTCTATCTAGTGGATATGATGTGCATTTACTATCTAGTGTGAGGCACAAAATCATAGCTGATAGGAAGACAACTTTGAAACCAACTTTTTTAGAAGGCATGTATAACCTGACCACTAATGAAAATAAAAATGAAAATAAAAATAGAAACAATAATTTAAATTTAAAGGCAGTTGTTAGATATGTTACTTCCTTTAATAAGGACGAGCCATATCAAACAAATTATTCAGAGAAATTGGGTTATCCTTATGGCTTCAGATGAAATAAAGGGTATTTTAGGTGACAAACCATCCTTTGCACATAGAAATATGAAGACCCTAAAAAGTATGTTATGCTATAAGGATTTCAGTAAACCCCTGCCTATGTCTATTTCAGCTAACTTGGTACTTTTAAGTGCTTTAATTGTGCATGTTGTGCTGATATTATTAATAATGATAGTAGTGCATTTGAACATCCTATTAGTGGTAAAATCTATAGATTTAAAGTATCTGCAACCTGTATTTCATCTTTTGTGGTTTATTTAGCTAACTGTGTCTCGTGTTCTTCTTTTTATGTGGGGAAGACCACCCGTAAATTAAAAGAGCGCATTACTGAACATAAATCGGAAATTAGGAGATGTTATGATAGAAATGCACTGTATAAACATATATCTGCTTGCGGTAGTGAGCATAGATTTGTGTTTAGGGTTATTGATGCTATCTACCCCACACTTAGAGGTGGTAATAGCAACAATTACCTGGAGATTAAGGAATATGAATGGATTTTGAGACTTGCCTCTGATTTCCCTCCAGGTCTAAATAATATGGTTAGCCTCAAACCTATATTGGTCAAACTACAGCATACTAAATTATGATATATGTTTTTAAATTCTTTAATGCTTTTAATGTGTTTCTAGAATGTGTTTTAACATGTTTTATAGCATAAGATAATTTTATATCTGTATTCGTTACATGATTATGTTTTAAGATTTGTAATTATATTGGTGTTGTCACATGATTTCATTGGGCTGCTGGTCATGTGACTGTCGACCTGTATTTAAACTGTGAGAGTTTGTTCTATATGTATTAGTATTGAAGAAGGGTTCTACCCGAAAGCTTTGCTTCATAAAGTGGTTTTCTCAATCAAGTGTTTTTGTGAATTTATGGTTACCCATCCAATTGTTCAATCTGCATTTGAAAAAGACTGATGAGGTGAATTGTTTGACATGAAACAGGAGTGTTTTCCAAAGGTGTGGTAACCTCTGGGAGACAAATCTGTCCCTCCAGCAGGTTCTATTAATGCCACATACCAGATTAAGGTCTTTAGAGCGAGTAACCCATGTACCATTTGAGTTGTGGATATGCAGCATTTCCAATAAAGCAGGGTCAGAGATTGCCTTATAAACAGAATAAAGTGACAGTGCTTTCAGATGATCCACATAGACAAGATGCTGAAGACCTTGAATTTTCCTTGTGAGGAACCTTTGTGGTCTTTACAATTGCTGCAGGTGCTTGGAAAGGTACATACCAAAAGTGGAGTTGTACTCGATTATTGGCCTGATAAGGGAAGAGTACAGGGAGGTTATGGCTTCTTTTTTTCTGGAGGCAATGCCCTTACTTATGAGATGAGCAATATAGAATGCCCTTCTTACCATTGTGGAGACATTGTGATCAAAGCTAAGGTTATTCTCAACCTGTGTGTCCAAGTATCTCATCACTGAGTGCATATTTAGGGTGTTGGTATTGATGTGGCAGCTAGCAGGAACATCACTCTTACTGAAAGGGATGATAATACATTTTTTTTGCATTGAGTTTAAGGCCATGACTTTGGCAACAATCATTTGTTTGTGTAAGACTCTCTTGTAGGATGTTGACATCACCTGGAGATTCTATGACCACTCCCAGTTTGCAGTCATCAGCAAACTTTGTCAGCCACAGACCTTTAGTTTTTGTTTATACTTTGGAGAAATAGATTCCAAACAGTAGAGGTCCCAGGACTCATCCCTGTGGAGCATTACTGGTTACAGGTCTGCTGTTAGAGATGGAGTCCCCTATTTTGACTATATGTGTTTTATCAGTGAGCCACTTAGTGACTCAGCTAATGATATAATGGTTGATACTCAGCTGGGTGAGTCTGTCAATGATGCCTGCATGGGGGGATAGTGGCAAACGCCTTGGCTAAGTCTAGGGAGGCTGTATGCACAGATTTTCCCCTCATCCAGTGCCTTGGTGACTGTCTCAAAGAAGTCCACCAGGTTTAACAGGCATGATTTCCGTTTGAAAAATCCACACTGAGTAGAGTCAAGTGTTTGGAGATTACCCATATTTTTGTTGGTAAGGTCCATGGCCTTGCAGATAAGGCTAGTCAGACTAATAGGTCTATAGTTTCTGGGGTCATTGGAAGCACCACCTTTATGCAAAGAAATAATGGTGGACATTTTCCATTCAGCTGGGACAAAGCCAACAGGTTAGCTATGTCCACAGGCTAAGTATACGTGGTATCATTAACTACCAGCTCAGCACAAATCTGGGCCTTTCCTATTAGGTTACAGATGTAACTAAAGAGCACCTTATGGTTGTCCTTAGTTAAGGAAGCTAATTTAGATTCGTAGTTTGCTTTGGACGGCTTCACAAGAATTCTTATTTGCTTGCTTAAGCTGAGGAGGGAGTGTTTCCAGTTTGGGGCCTGCTCCCCCTTGCTCTTAGACAGCAATTTCTTCCTTTTAATTCTAAAGCCTGTTAATGGCAGTTGTCCATCAGGCAGATTTGCTCTTCCTTGAGGAGCTTGTTTTGATCCTATCAGGTACAGCAAAGTCAATTCAGTTATACAGGTGTTTGCATAAAGCATTGGTGTAGAGCTCAGCATAGTTGACAGTTCCATCTGAAGGGGGAGGTGCAGTGAAACAATTTATACCATCTTGTAAGAGGTTAAAAATCTACTTTGGAGAAGTTTTTTAGTTTAGCTTTTGCTGGGGAGGGGGGGGGTCAGGTGTGATAGTTACTTCAAATGAGACTGATTTGTGGTCAGATCTCATCAGGGAAGATCTTACTGTGGGGGTGCTACAGTGGTCCCCCATATTGGTAAGCATCAGATCCAGGATGTTGGCACCCCTTGTGGGGGTGTCAACCAGCTGGTCCAGGGCATTGGAGCTAACAAAGTCAAGGAACCTTTATGCAAGTGAATTTGAGCACGTGTAATTTACTGAGTCAATGGATGGATAGTCAAAGTCACCCAAAACCATGGTGTTCAGATGTATCTTGATTGAATCAAGAAGATCCAAATAGACAGAGTGGGTGTCCTGATTCACGGAGAGAGTCCTGTAACTGGCAATGACTTGAATAGGTGTCCTACCAATAGTTAATTATACCTGAAGTATCTCCAGGGAATTGTACTGTTTAAACAATCTGGAGATGTATTTATCTTTAAAGAATATTGATTCACCTCCTCCTTTAGTTTTCACACCTTCAGTTTGTGGTCTGACCGTGTGTAAGGAGGTATAACCCAGTATGGCTGAGGTGCTCTCCACAGCCTTGAACAAGGTTTCTGTGACTGCCCAAATGTCCACGTCTTCCAAGGTGAGGACTGCTTCCAGTGAGTGCAGTTTCATGTTAAGACTCTTAACATTTAGCAGTATAACCTTGAGGTTGTTTTTAGATAAGAGTTTTTACATTGGGAATGTTGTCCTTGAGACACTGCCTAAAAAGGTACTATTGGGGTGCCAAGAGCCTTAGCCAGTAGCTAAAATCCCAGGGGTGATAGATGAAAACCATCTCTGACAAATCATCATCTGTCGGTCATGTTATCTCAGGTTGACAGATACTGGATCCCCTTAGAATGACACCAGAAACTAAGCCAATTATCAAAGTCAATCATATTCTGTTGGTACTGAAGCATCATTCTAGGTGAATGCAAAATACTGTTTAATGCTAGGGACATACCTGCCTGAGATACATAGTCCAAGAGCTCAGTTATGTCTCTTTTCATATATTCCAGAGAGGTATGTCTCAAGCTATTCACACTAACATGGATTATGACAGAGTCATAAAAGTACCTGTTGTTGAGACACTTGAGTGCATGTGTGATATGGCGGATTCTGGCACCAGATAGACAGCGGACCGTGACCTTTGCCTTATCCAGCCTGGTGAGAGGGACATCTGTGTGCCTCACGATGGAATCACCTATGCCTAATATGTTTGGTTTTGTGTTTTGCCTTAAGGGCTGAACAGGTGAGATATTGGTGCATGAGCTATTATGTGTATTGTGTTCTGCAGAGGAAGTATTATGTGTAGCATTCTTGTGTTTGTGTTTGGAAGGTCTCTGGTGTTTAGGTATGCTTATGGTGAGGACCTCCACATATGTAGGCATGTGTTATGTGGGTTTGGGTAGAGTAAGAGGTGAGGTGTGCATGCTGACAACCATCATATTGTCATATGTACTGACTGGTGTGTGAGACAGCATGGATTCAAGGTTCATAACTCATTCACTCCAAAGGAGCTCAGGAAGTTTGTACTGTAACTTCCAATGAGTGGAGCCTAAGCCTTTTGACAGAATCAAATTACATCCTCATATTTTAAACAAATGTTCATATCTCTGCAACCATAAGGATTATTAAAGAAGTATACATGGCAACTCTTCAACACAAACTATTTTTATAGTGGTAGTATTCTTTAGGTTCTAGGTCTTAAACCAAATTTTATAAGTCACAGTAAACACAGGAACTATCGCATTTGTAATATTTTGTAAACAACTTACAATATCTCAACAACCACTCATGTTACACACAAACTATCAGCAGCATTGTATTCATCTAACTGAGAGCTTTCATATGAGGCTAAGGAGTTCTGCCTGCATTACTTGATTATTGATATATTTAGAAAAATATGAAAGTTATAGCTATATAAATTAATATCATAAAAACAACAGTTAATATCTATTTAGCTGTACTAGACAGAGGTCAGATATTAATGCAATTTAGTTTGCCATTGTGTAAGTTTTAAGACAAAATCTTTTAAAACCTTGTACATAGCATGGTTTTGGAATTACTGATGCAAATATGATCAAGCAATATTTGACGCCTAGAGATGTCAATAGGAGTTAACTGCAGATGCACCTGGAGGCATCACTCAGATGTAATGAGTTAATATACTTGCATCTCTCACATGTTAAGTTTGTATGGACTAAGAGTAGACGGTTGTCAGTGAACATGAGGCAGTTGCTACACTGCCTCACGATGCCCATGTTGACCAAGCTGGCTGGTGAAACTGTGGGAAATTGTCCATCCATAGTGTTAGGTAAATTTATATGGTCAGGAAAAGAGATCACACTTAGGAATGACTAGTGGGTGAGAGGTGTGCTGGTACATCTGAGGCTAGGCTTATTGTTCCACCTGACAGTAGAGTAGATCCACGAAAAACCTCTAGAGGACCACAAGCAAAGTATTAAGGGAAAATTTAACAAGCAAAACATTTACGTCAACGGTAACCACTGCTATGTGGCAGTGCATGATGGTGCACTACACGCAACAAGCACAAACACGGGGCTTAACATAAAACAAGAAATAACCCTTTTAACTCAAACTAGTCAATAAGGGTGCTCTCTCTGAACTCTAGTCCGATCACCCTTGATTAGATGGGACCCAGACAGCACTCTCATCCCACAAGGGTACAGAAGGGCCTTCACCAGCAAAGATGGCTTGGAGTTGATGCTCAGAAGTTACAAAACAGAAACAGAAACAGCAAACCTGGAACTGGGCTATGCTATCCTCTCCTGCCACAAGAGTTTGACCACAAATCTTCCTAATGTAAAGTAACTGGTTTGGAACCCAAGTGTTTATACTACAGTAAAGATGCTTAGAAAAACAGGCACAATAAGCCTTCAACAGCAATTCCCAGCTCAGAAGGCTGTTGGCCACACTCTCCTGCTTCAAGGGTCTAGACCACAACCCTCCTAATGTAAAATAACTGGTTTGGAGCCCAAGTGCTTAAACCATAACTAAGACACTTTCAGAATAACAGACACAATGAGCCTTCAACCAGTAATTCCCAGCTTAAAAGGGTGTAGGCTATCCTCTCCTGCCACAAGAGTTTAGACCACAAATTTTCCTAATGTAAAATAACTGGTTTGGAACCCAATTGCTTAAACCAGAACAAAGACAGTTAGAACAATAGGCACAATAAGACTTCACCCAGTAATTCCCAGCTCAGAAGGGCAGAGACTACCCTCTCCTCCCACAAGAGTGTAGACCACAAACCTTCTTAATGTAAAATAACTGGCCTGAAGCCCAATTCCTTAAACCAAAACTAAGATGCTTAGAGTAACAATTACAATTTAATCAGGCTACTAACAAGCAGTAATAAGTACAGCAGAATAAATGCAATTAAAGACTTTTACGAACAAGCAGCACAAACAAAATAAAGTAGGAAGAGACACAAATACAGTAAAAGCAGCTGAATAAAGTGTGTTTTTGTTAAGTAGTAAATGAGGAATCAGAATATAATTCAAGATTAAGAAACTAAGAGGGTGGACCTTCCCAAATGATCTCACTGTACTTAGTAGAATGAGCTGATGTGAAAGGACAGGGAGGAGTATCCAATATCAAATTTATAGTAGAGGTGGGCAACTCACAAGCCACCAAATTTTAAAAATACAACAATGGTTGGGCAGGTAGGAGGGGGAAAAATAAAATGGAGACAGATCATAAAACAGGAGAAAGTATTCTAACAGCTAAGCCAATACTACAATAGAAAAAGGAGATTTCACCAGTAGGGATCACTGGAAGTAGGTGTACAGAAAATAGGCAAAAGATGGCTGGAATTTACTGAAGAAAAATGACAAATGAATCAAAGTACTGGGAGCAAATAACCAGAGTAGGAAAATTAATAGAGTGGGATGATCCCAAGAAGAAATTTGGACTGCAAGCTAGACACTGCCTTCCCTACCAGGGAATGATATCAGAACAGAGAAAGGAATGGGAACATCCTACATGAAAGACTTGCTCTAGCAAAAATTTTAGATGAATCTAGAACAGAAGCTGGTATAAAAAGGAGAAATTAGTAAGCTATATAAAACATTACACAATGACTATAAGAATAAATCAGAGGAGATTAGAAGAGATTGGGAAATGAGAATAAATAAGCAATTTACAAGGGAGCAATGAGAGGACAGATGTTTGGCTTCCAAGTATGCAGCAAAGTCCAGAAGGTTTAGGATTTTTGATTGGAAGTGTTTTAGTAGATATTTTATACCTCACGCATTCTTCAAAGAAAAAAAAATTCCTCAGATAGATAGCAAATTTTGGTAGTGTGATAGGGAAGAAATAGGTAACTGGGAACATATGTTTAGGGAGTGTAATGAGTTGGCAGATTTTAAAACTTCCCTACAGAGTACTGTGTCAGAAATATTGGGTGAGCAAATGAATGTAACTATGGAAATGATTCTACTGGGACACAGAATCTGAATTGCCTACGCATAGTAACACCCTATTAAATTTAATTTTGTTAGCTGCCTAAAAAATCAATTACTAGGAGATGGAAATCAAAGTCTAAACCAACTGTATTTGAGGTATTAAATAATATAAAATAGATAAAAGATGTAGAAGAAAGATCTTTAGAAATGGGAATGAGGAAATTACACAGAAATAAATGGAAACTGTTTGAACAGTACATGCAGAATAATGTTCCAAAGGAGGAGGAGTGAGGTTTAAGGGAAAGCAGGAAATGAGCAAATTATGTAATGTTACACTGATGATAGTTATAAAGAAAGAAAATATATGTGATACATAATGTATGTGAAAGGGAAATGCTAATATAGTTTTTTTCTGTTAATGTATGTTTCCCTGTGTCTTAAATAATTTAATAAAGTAAAAAAAAAAGTGACAACTTGACTAGACTAAGCTGAATAAAGAATTCTAGCATTTCTCAAAAGTGTGTAATACTTTCAGCCCAGAACTACAAAAAATGTAACATACTACTTCAAGAATATGTGGCAATGTGATAACATTTTTCATGTACCAGCAAGGCGAATTTGCAGATGCATAAATGATAGCTATCATAATTATGATAAGCTAAAAAGAAATTATCATATTATATATTTTATAGAAATTTTTGAAATTGTGCCGGATTTGCATGGCTACATATGCTAAGCTAAACTCATCATAATAAATTTGGCAGTTTTCAATAGTTTATGCAGAAACATCAAAATCATACCCTAGTTAGCTACTTTGTGAATGCAAAAAAGCAAGTATTTTTGGACATATGATGAGCTGTGCACCTCTTTCCTCATGGTATCTGCATACTGACCAGAACTTTTTCTTCTCCTCTAAACTTTTTCTTCTCCTCTTATAGTGCCTTTCTAAGTCAAGGTTAGTCTCCTTAAATTAACAGCCAAACAAAATGAACACTATATAAAGGAAGCATTGTTGGTCAGTGCTAGAAACCTGAACATAGAGGTAAACTCCTTGCAAACATTTCTAACTTTTGAAAATATAGACGTCTGTGTAGCTGTGAAAATAGAATAGACAAACCACCCCTGCAGTGGCAGTGCCAAAATGAAAGTGTTATTGGAGGGGGTTTGTCAGTATTCCTAAGAAGCCAATTTACCTCTACATTCTTGACAGGACAACAATCCTGAAGTCTTCCAGAACCTTCTCACAATAAATAAGACTCTGTATCACATCACTGACAGATAACACACCCCGTTCATGTCATCTGCAACCCATGAGACATATGCATACAAACTGTTGCCTCACCCTATTGAATTTAACAATATGCTAACGGGAGACTTCAACTTCCTTTAACTGGGAAACCTAGGAAACCACAAATAAGTATGCACAAAAATTCCTTAACTTCATTAATGACCATCCCTTTTACTAACTAGGTCAAATCCCAACTAAAGAAAGACCTATGTAGTCATCACCAATATTGCCCTCTGTGCTGAACACTTATAGTTACTACATTACTAGTCAGATTTGACCACCATTCAATGTCACTAAGAAAATAAAACCTGATTTACCACAAAACCCTTCCATCCTTAGAGACTATTATAAGGTAAACTAGTTAACTGATGACCTGATGAAATTTAAGCACACTTTTTAATTATAGAAAAGTGAAGGCCATGAGTGTGTATGAACCAGTTTATTACTTACAGTCTGATATTTTTCAATGTCTCTTTAAATACAGGTAAAATGTAGTTATCTTCAGAGATTATTCAGTACATGAGCAGTATGCCAATTGAATTTATGTAGAATTGTCTCAGTTATCCAAAAGAAAAGTATTATTTAAAGTTAGACTATGTATATAGTATGGATACAGATGTGCATTCATGCAGAATCATGAAGTCACAGCATGAAGTATTCCAGACTGAATTTCAAATTCAAGTGATGTCACTAGACCTTAGTATGGCAAAAAACAGAAAAGTACTAAATTTCTTTTTATGCTTTTATTTGTGTTTAGATGCTACTGGTAATAAAGAATAATTCCTATAGTGTCAATTTTTGTTAGTTTCAGAATATATCATTCATACTCAGCTATTTCAGATGTTCAGCATAATAAATTTCTAACAGCATTTCTAGACACTTTTTACAACATGCATAAATAATATGCATATATAATCAGAACATACTTTATAGCATTACATCACAGCTCACACTATTCAATCATCAGCTTTATTTTTTGTAATATGTTTATCAACACACATTATATACTTACCTAAAGAATACGTAGGAAGAGTTATTTAATGATACTCTAAGCATGGCAGCTCAGGCATCATTCTTTAAAGGATAAACTGCACATTACATAATAATCATTGTACATTAGACAAAGATTAAAAGGACACTGACAGGATATACATAAACACAGATTGTGAATGCATATAATATTGGTTCTAATACTATTATAATGTATAAAAAATCTAAAATATAAATATAGAGAATTATCAGTTAACACCCTAACAAATCTAGCTGAAGATTTAGGGAAACAGGTTAATCCAGTATCTGGTAATTATGCTTCAAAACAGATATATCATGTGACTAAAAAGAGACTTTACAGATGGCCACCAAACTGGTATGCACCTTGTTACATAGGATATGTAATACCATTTATAAGACATGTGAATTGCCCAGTCAGATTAGTTTTAGAAATCATAAGAGATTTAAAGCAGAAGAATAATTTACAAATCATGAATACTCAAGTCACATCTAGTGGTCAAAATTAAAATTATAAGTTTATTTACCAGATGAAAAGAAATTATTTCGCAGTTGCTATATTAGTTGTGGTAGCCATTATAATATCGTTTTGCAAGCTGTATAGATAAATTTAGAAGGTAATTACAGAAACAAGTCTCTTCTTGTCAGGGATTTCAGGAGGGACTGTAAGGTCAGGTTTTACATAAATGTATTTTTTAGAATAGATCCTACATAAATATGGCATTCTGTTTTCATTGGCCTGGAAATGCAGCTACCTTAAAGCAAGCCTACATCTTAATTTTATATTTCCCATTTTACATGCAGTTTTAGTAAATGTAGTTTTAATAGAAAGGAATATGTAGCAAATAATCTTTAGGCGGTAACACTGATAAAGGCATGCAGAACTAGGGAACTCTTTGTTAAGACCTTGCAGAAATAGAAACAGATGGATCAGAGACATTCGCAGATCAGGCACCTGCAATAAGTCTTATTTCTATAGTAGAAACATTGGAACAAATGCTAAGGAGTGTGTGTAAAATGGACAAAGGACTTTTACAGAGTTTTATTAAGATACTTTCAAGATAAAAGTTAATTCAGAAGTTGCAGAAATAAAATAGTGCAGTTCATTTCACTTCAGTCTTTAGAGTTACAGCAGTCTGAGTATTCAGTTTGCAAACTTCAGTTACAGAAGTTTCAGTCCGATTCAGTTCATTAGCATTGTCATTTTAAACATCTTCAGTTATATGAATTTATTTATGCTGTTACCTCCACTGTAAACATCCTTATATCGCTGCTCATTGCATAATAAATTCCAGTACTCAAACTGAGAAAAGGATTGTGACTTTTGTGATGCCCGTACACTGCCCCAGTAATCAAGGAGCCTCAATCCTCACCAGTAGCACCAGTGAGGGGTGTGCACATTTGGAAGGATAAAAAGTACCCACACAGTAAAGTACAATTTCCCTTAAGAGCACAGAGAGATCACAGTCAGTCTGGGGCTGGTTTCTCCCTTTCTCTCCAGATCCCCAATAAGACTCCCCACTGGCACAGCTATAGGGTTCAGATCTCAGCTGAGTAGTCAAGCCAAAACCTCCAGTACCCCCCCCTGTCCAACCAGTGCTTCATGTCCCTGCCCAAGTAGCTGACACACATACACTTTGAGATTTGGTTTATATACAAACACACAGACACTCCTGTGGTAGGCTGGCACAGGTTCTCCAGCTATGCCCATCCTGCCAAGCTATAAGGTAGTAATCACTGCCATCAACTACTTTTATCAGCTAGTAGTAAGGCCCTTCCGAAAGGATGGCCAATTTCAATTGTAATATTACTGGTACACAAATAGTAAGTGTAACCCAGGGCTAAGGCTATTGGAGTGGCTTATACAGTATCACCAAATACATGCAAGTACTCTAGAGCTTAAATTACCTCTACACAAAACAGCCACAGTTGAAAGGTTTAAGAATATTTAATGTTGTTGTTTGTCTTTCAGCTTTTTCCCAGTAAGGGGTTGCCACAGCGGAACTCCGGTCCGCTAATGCTTGGCAGTAGATTTTTACGAAATAACGAGGTGCCAGCTCAATGCTCAACCTTTTACGCACGCATGGCTTTCGAACGCTACCCAACTGTGGGGAGGACATGCAGACTCCACACAGAAGGCACTCCCAAGCCAAGCCGAGAATCGAACGGGAGAGCCTCTTGCTGTGAGGTAACAATGCTGCTGCCATACCACCGCGGATAATAAATAATAAAAACACAAGACAATACTTATTACTTCAACACAATGACATTACAAAGTTCGGAAATCACAGGAAAATGCTTTAAAATAATAGTGTAGAATAGTCTGACATAAATATAGAAAGCAGCTAGACTAATCTGGCTATTTATATCCATCTCTAAGAGAAATCACTGTTCTAAATAAATATCTTACTTACAGAGCAAAGCAAGTGCTGGTGAGTTGTTAACAGGTTCAGACAAAATCCAAAATCCTCTATATTTCACTCTGGGAAAGTCTTAAATTGATAACACAGCACTGCTGAGTCATTTCAGATTACATCATTTTTAACAGTTCCGATTTAGTTTCCCAGGCTAGCAGAACTCAAAATTTACATTTCTTTTTGTAGTCTGCACCTGCAGGAAGCCACAGCTATAAAAGATATTTTACTTGTAAAATCTAGTAATTGATTCTTGTCCTAAGACAAAAGAAAGAATTCCTTACTCCAGACATCCTGTCTCCAAGCTTGAGATCAAACAGTCATACAATGCTTGGCTTTTCAGATTTCTTCCAGCAGAGTGCACTGTGGTGACATTTTTGAAGCTCAGTACAACATATAGTTTAATCATAACATATAGTTATCTACATTTGTAAAACAGCCTGTAGATTACATTAATATTTACAAATAACATAGGATTATTTACAGAATTCTATCTATCTAGGCTGGCAGCCTTCACATAATGCTTGACTTAGCTTTTTTCCAGCAGAGTGCACTGTGGTTAGATTTTTGAAGCTCAGTACAACATATAGTTTAATAATAACATATAGTTCTCTTTACATTTGTAAAAAAAGCTGGTGGATTACTTTAATATTTACAAATGAGACAGAATTATTTACAGAATTCTAGCTAGCTAGGCTGGCAGCCTTCACATATCCCCCCCTCTCCCAGAGAACTCAAGCTAATTTTTTAACTGACCCTTGAGAAATGTTGCTTGAGAGGGTTAGGTCTATCTGGGTATACCTTACCCTATTCTTTTTCTTCAGAGCCCATCTGCATTGGTGCTGCACTGACATATCATATGCTTGCAACCCTAGGCTCCATCTTATCAAATTGGCATTTTGCTGGCTGGCTCGGTGAAACCATGTTACAGGATTGTGATCTGTAATCATTAATTTTTATAAATTATAAAAATAACATTAATAAAAGTAATTTTATTCCATACAGATAAGACTGAAGTTTCTGCAGTACCCACATTATGGCTACCCATTCCTTTTCTACAGCTGCATAGCATTCCTTCTAGGGTTGAAGCCTATGACTGAGATAAACCACTGAGTGCTCTTCTCCCTCTGAAGAAATTTGGCTAAGTACAGCCCCCATCCCATGGTTCGAAGCATCCACCTGCACAACAAATTATTTGCTGTAATCTGGACTGGCTAACAGAGGGGGTCCTCCCAAAGCTTCTTTAAGCTTCTGGAATGCCTGCTCACATGCTGTGGTTCACACTACCTTATCTGGCCTGTTTTTCTTTGTCAGATCTATGAGGGGAGTAGCTATGGTGCTATAACTGGGGACGAACTTTCTGTAGTACCCTGCTGTCCCTAAGAATGCCCTGACCTGCTTTATGGTAACAGGTACAAGCCATGTCTGAATGGCTTCCAATTTGGAAGGTTCTGGCCTGATCTTACCACTCACCATTCTATGTCCCAGGTAGGAGACCTCTGCCATACCCACCTGATGTTTGCTCAGCTTAATGGTCAACCCTGCCCTCTGCAGTCTGCCCAGCACCTCCCTAACATGTTAAGGGTGCTCTTGCCAGGAATGGCTGTAGATGGCAATATAATCTGGGTAAGCAAGGGCAAACCCTCCTGCTCCTGCTAGGATATGATCTACCAGCCTCTGGAAAGCTGCTGGGGCATTCTTCATCCCAAAGGGCATCTTTGTGAACTCATACAAGCCAAAAGGAGTCATAAAGGCTGACCTCTCTCTAGCACTGGAAGTCAAAGGCACCTGCCAGTAACCCTTGATAAGATCAATGGTGGTAAGATATTTAGCCTCACCCAGCTGTTCTACGGCCTCATCTGTCCTAGGCATGGGGTAAGCATTTGACTTTGTGTGACTATTTAATTTCCTGTAGTCCACACAGAACCCAGTGCTGCCATCCTTCTTTGGCACCAGCACCACTGGGGAGGCCCAGGGACTGTTGGACTCTTCAATTACCCCTAATTCCAACATTTTTTGTATCTCCTCCCTCAGACTCTGACTCTCTTAGGCATCCTATAAGGGGACTGCCTAATAGGCCTTTGGGGTCCTGTATCCACCTGGTGCTGCACCAGGTGGGTGCACCCTGGTTTCCCAGTGAACATGTCCCCAAACTCCTGTAACGCTGCTCGGATTTCTCGAACCGGGTTTATATTATATCATCGAACGCTTAAAAAAATCGAATGCTGATTGATCGACCTAATTTAAGCAAAAGCTTACAATCTCAAACAGTCAGATCAGCAATTTTTTTCCCAGGGAAAAAAATCGCTGATCCGAAACACATGCACACAACACAAGCACACCAAACAAACAGAAATCCACACACATACACCTAAAATCTGATACCTAACCCTACACTAAACTATCCACACACCACTAACTACCCATTTACCTTAACCCAAACCCTAACCCTAAGGTCCATCACTATCGCACAGTCACCTCACCCGCTTCCTAACCCTAACTCACTTAAAACCGCCCTAGCCCTCATGTCCACTCAATCGCACACACACCTAACCCGAGCCCTAACCCTAACTCACCTAAATCACCCTAACACTCACATCCACACAATCGCAGACTTACCTGAATCCGACCGGTAACTTTCCACCATAACACTGAAAATACCAAAGCAACAGAAACGGACAACCGGATTCTTTCCCTAGGAAAAAAATTAGAGTTTCTGCTGCTTCGATATTTTGCAGTTTCGCGAAAATAAGTTTGATCAATCGGCGTTCGCTTTTTTAAGTGTTCGAGGATATAATATAGACCCCTCGAACCTGGGTAGGAGACAGGTGCTGGGACATTGCTACCCCATCCACTGAGGTGTCAGTCCAAGCCGTACTGAGATCAGTCACCAGATCATTGTCAGACTCCTCCTGCAATCTACTGCTAATACTCAGCACAAGGGCCTTCCTATCATGGTAAGGTTTCATGTTAACATTTCAATTTGTGTCTCTGCCTCCTGCCTAGCAGTTCTACCATGTAGTTAATATCACTTACCTTTCTTACCACCTTGTAGGGTCCCTCCTAAGCTGCTTGTAGCTTGTTGTATCTCACAGGAATGAGAGCCATTACCTGCTGCCCTACAGCATACTCTCTAACTCGAGCATTCCTGTCATACTAGACCTTTTTCTGTTGTTGGGCTTCTGCAAGGTTCTGCTGGGCCAAGCCCATGAGTTTTCTGAGCCTTGCCCTGAGGTTTAGGACATATGCCACAACAGACACCTTGTGGGATTCACACTCACCTTCCCATTCATCTAGAATTAAATCTACAGGCCACCTCACCCTATGCCCATACAGCAACTCAAAGGGTGAAAAACACATGGATTGCTGGTGAACCTCCCTGTAAGCAAACAGATGGGACAAATATCTGTCCCACTCCCTCTTAAACTTGTCTGGAAATGCTCGTAGCATGGACTTGATTGTAGAGTTTAACCTCTCAACAAGACCATTAGTCTGGGGATGATAGGGGGTGCCCTTCAGGTGCTTCACCCCGCAGTACTTCCACAGACAAGCCAGCAGATCTGACATGAAATTGGCACCTCTGTCAGTCAGTATTTCTTTTGGGAAACCTACCCTGCTGAAAATCTCTAACATAGCATTTGCCACCTTTTCTGCCTCAATGGAGGCAAAACCACTGCCTCCAGGTATCCTGTAGCATAATCTACTACCACTAGGATATACTTTTTCCCTATGGAACTTGGGGTACTCAGAGGCCTCACAGTATCCATAGCTACACTCTGAAATGGCTCATCAATCACAGGCAAAGGCATCAAATGAGCTTTTACCTTGTCTCCTGCCTTGCCTACCTTTCAACACTGCTCACAGGCCTTGCAGTACCCTGCTATGTCTGTGAAAATTCCAGGCCAATAGAAGTTCTGCATAATATGTCTCTTTGTACATTTTATGTCCATATGACTTGCAAAGGGAATATCATGGGCTATGGCTAGAAGTGCCAGATGGTAGGTTCTAGGCACTACCAACTTCTGTATTCTCTTACCTTCTAGCCCTCCCTCAGGGGTTCACTCTCTATACATTAATCCTTTGTCCCAGTATACAGATTCCCCCTTACCTTGAGAATCAGGTGCCTCACTAGCTACCTGCCTCAGGCCTTGTAATGTAGGGTCTGAGAGCTGAGCCTGTCTCAACTCTCTCTTTGTAACCCTTCCCAGCTCCCCCTTCCACAGGAAGTCTGGTGACCTCTGACAGCAGTGCCTCACTGTCAGACTGGGTACTACTACTTACCTCTGCCCTTGCAGTTACTCTGTCCAAGGGAACATTAGTACCCCCAAGCAGCTGTGGTTCACATTCAGTCACACTGCTACAGGGCAGCTCCCTCTCTGAAGTAACCATCTCACCAGTCCTGGCTGCAAGTATGCGGTCTGTCTGGGTCTCCCCAGGCTACCAGATCCACATGCTTGTCTCAAAGCCTGACTGCTTGTAACTGCATTAACGCATGGTACTGTCTTATCAAAATCCTTCCCTATCAGGACATCTGCAGGATGATAGTTTGGTACCCCTGTTGTCTCAAGACAACTTATTCTGGGCATTTTGTCTTTCACACTTACTGGCTCCCTTAACTTTTGTTCCCCACCTTGCCTCCATGGACATCTATATGCCACATGGCCCCACTGGTTGCATTCAAAACATTTAACCCTAGGTCCTGGATGTGTACCTGGACTAGTGGCTTCCCCTGCTACTGGCAGATTCTGTTGGGGCAGTCTGGGCTGCCCACCATGGGTTCTTTTAGACCCCTAAGCAGCACTGGGTGTCCCTTTCCTGTGCAGGCATGCCCTGTTTGCTAGGTATAGGTCTTCCTTCTTCCCTAACTCATCTAAAGTAGCACATTGTCTATCAGCTAACCAGATCCTCATGTCCTCGGGCAAAGTGCTAAGTGCTTGTTCCCTAACTAAAAGGTCTGCAAGCCCTTCAAAAGTGGTAACCTAACATCCAATACCCACCTATGAAAATAAGTGATCCGTTCAGCAAAATATTCACACACACTTTCATCTGCCTTGCATCTATGCTCACAAAACTTTTTCTTATAAGTTTCAAGTGTTAGCTTAAAAATTCTAACAGACAATTATTTACAGCATTATAGTTAAATGAGTCAACATCAGATAATTTGGAAAGTACATTTACAGCCTTACCATGGAGTAAGGTGGTCAGGAACCATACCCAGAGCCTTTGGACATCATACTGTTTACATACCCTCTCAAACATATGAATGAATCTATCAAAATTATTCCCCTCTGTAAACTGTGGAAGAAATTTACTGACCTTTTGTGCTTCTGTGGTCTGGTTACTCCCTTCCCCATTACCTTCATGACTCTTGCAAAGAGTTATCATCTCCTTTTCATGCTGCCTCTGCCTACCCTTCTCCACAACTTCCATTTCCAAATGCCTGGCCTCCAACTCAAGTCTCTTTAGCTCCAGATGGATTTTTAAGTCCTCTGCAGAAAGGTTGAGCTGTCCATTCTCTGAGTGTTGTACATCTCCACTGCCAGTCTGATCGTGCTCCTGACTGCTGTTTTCTGATGCAGCTGTGATCAAAGCTGCAATCATGTCTGCCTTAGTCAGGTTTCCATGCACCAGTCCCTTAGCCTGGCACATCTCAGCCAACTGGCTCCTTGTCAGCTTGCCATACTCCTCTGCTGACATGCTTGCCTGCTCTCCCTGCCTAACCAAGCTAAAAAAAGAAATAAAACAATTGCAATCTGAACTCTGAATATTCACTGCATGGCCAATTTAGAGTACAAAAACACCTTCAGTGATCACTGTACACTAGCCACAGGAATTCACTATCCACACAACTACAAGCCAATTAGTATGTGATGTGGCTAACTCACCACTATCAAACAATTAATATTTGATGTGGATATCCCACTATTGCCAAACAATTAATATGTGATGCCCATGCACTGGCCCAGTAATCAAGGAGCCTCAATCCTCACTACTAGCACCAGTGAGGGGTGTGCACATTGGGAAGGATAACAAGTGCACACAGAGTAAAGTACAATTTTCCATAATAGCACACAGAGATCACAATCAGTCTGGGGCTGTTTTTTCCATTTCTCTCCAGATCCCCAATAAGACTCCCCAATGGCACAGCTATAGGGTTCAGATCTAAGCAGAGTAGTCAAGCCAAAACCTCCAGTACCCTCTCTGTCCAACCAGTGCTTCATGTCCCTGCCCAGTTAGCTGACACACACACACACACACACACACACACACACACACACACACACACACACACACACACACACACACACACACACACAGTTTGAGATTTGTTTTATATATAAACGCACAGACACTCCTGGGGAATTCTGGCACAGGTTCTCTAGCTATGCCCCTCCTGCCAGGTTATAAGGTAGTAATCACTGCCACCTACTACTCTTATCAGTTACTAATAAGACCCTTCCCAAAGGGTGACCAATTTCACTGTGTAATATTACTGTTATCCAAATAGTGTGTGTAGCCCAGGGCTAAGGCTACTGGAGTGGCTTATACAGTATCACCAAATATATGCATGTACTCTAGAGCTTAAATTATCTCTACACAAAACAGAAACAGTTAAAAGGTTTAAGAATATTTAATAATAAATAATAAAAACACCAAGACAATAATTATTACTTCAACACAATGACATTACAAAGTTCAGAAATCAGAGGAAAATGCTTTAAAATAATACTGTAGAATAGTCTGACATAAATATAGAAAACTAATCTGGCTATTTATATCTATCTCTGAGAGAAATCACTGTTCTAAATGAATATCTTACTTACAGAGCAAAGCATGTGCTGGTGAGTTGTTAACAGGTTCAGACAAAATCCAAAATCTTTTATCTTTCTCTCTGGGAAAGTCTTAAATTGATAACACAGTACTGCTGAGTCATTTCAGATTACATAATTCTTAACAGTTCTGATTTAGTTTCCCAGGCTAACAGAAACTCAAAATTGACATTTCCTTTTGTAGTCTACACCTGCAGGAAGCCACAGCAATAAAAGACATTTTACATGTAAAATCTAGTAATTAACTCTTGCCCTAAGACAATAGACATAATTCCTTAGTCCAGACATCTTGTCTCCCAGGTTGAAATCAAACAGTCATACGATGCTTGACTTATCAGCTTTCTTCCAACACAGTGCACTGTGGTGACATTTTTGAAGCTCAGTACAACATATATTTTAATCATAACATAGTTCTCTTTACATTTGTAAAACAGTATGTGGATTACATTCATATTTACAAATGACATAGAATTATTTACAGTATTCTATCTAGCTAGGCTGGCAGCTGTCACATAATGCTTGACTTATCAGCTTTCTTCCAGCAGAGTGCACTGTGGTTACATTTTTGAAGCTCAGTACAACATACAGTTTAATCATAACACATAGTTATCTTTACATTTGTAAAACAGCCTGTGGATTACATTAATATTTACAAATGACGTAGAATTATTTACATAATTCTATCTAGCTAGGCTGGCAGCCTTCACAACCTTTATTTTGAAAAGTGCACGAAAAAGAGAATCTGTGAGATTTGGCACTTTTTTCAGTCAGATACAGACAACTGGTTGCTTTATTTCACATGCATTAAGGTATTAGCCAACATAAAACACAGATACAATATGAAGTTCAAGAATCAAACAAACAAGAAAAAAACAGTGGTGTAACCCTAGTTAAACAAAGTATACAATAACAGGAAAAAACTTGTAGCCTATAATAGCTAACTTTATACCCAGTCCCAATTAGCAGAACTCAGAAAGATGAACAAAAACTCAGAAGCAAAATCAAATTATTACAAAGCAAGTATAAATTAAACATTGCTATCTATGCAAAGGGCAACCATAATGCTTTCTTCATCTATGTCAGAACCCATAGAAGTAATGTAGAGCATTGCATAGAACTAACACATAACAAAAACAACACATATTCAACACCTGAGAACATAGCCAACATATTAGCAGACAAATTCAATACCCACACCACCATCCTGATCACTTCAGAACAAGTCCTGAGTGCCCTCTCCAAACCAAAATATATTAGCTCCGAGGGTCCTGATAATGTCAGACTGCCTCTTGTTAGCACCAATCACTTTCTCACAGACTTGCTACTAAGTTAATTTCAGCATCTTCAATGAATTCATACCAGAGATGCTGTAGTCATCCCAATCGACAAGAGTGGATCCACTACTGCACTGAAAACTATAAATTTATAAGCCTCACCAGTTTTTTCTGTAAAGCAATGAAGTGCATTATTATGGAACTTGTTAAAGGAGATGTAGGCAGTCTACAAGCCCAATACCCAAGCCAGTTTTAGTTTATTGAAGACAGAGCCTGCCTCCTGAACTTGGTGAACTTCTTTGAGCAAGTTACTTATGGATTAGATGGTAAATTGACTCACACTGTCTACTTGGACCCTGCCAAGACCTGTGAGACCAACCCACATTATGGCATTGTCAATAAGCTAATCAAACTAAATGTAAATTCCTCTGTTAGCTGCTGGATAATAAAATGTCTATGTGACTGATCCTAAGCTATTAGTATTTGAGGAATACTCTCATTGAAAAGAGTAGTTACCAGTGGTGTCTCTCAAGGATTAGCCCTAGAATCACCCTTCTTTGGAATTTAATTCTCTGAGGTCAGGGCTGACATCAAGGGCCTACAGCTGACCAAGTCTGCAGACAACTACAAACTGACAGCTGTCATAAACTACTCACCTGACTTCCAGCTTCTCCAGCAGGACCTCACACAAACAAGTGTTGCCTGGACCACAGCCTTAAACTTAATAAAAAAAAAGCAGCATTATGCCCTTTAGCAAACCTGGGCACCCATGCACCTACCACATAGGTGGCACATCTTTGAAAACTGACTCAGTCATTACAAACACAGGCACTTTCGTTTGCAAAAAACTATCATTTGATCATCATGTATCCACTGTTCTTAGAAAATCTTTTTATCTAGCCAGACTGATCACCATGGGTTTATCTTCTAGGTCTAAGGGAGTTATCATCCCTCTCTACCCCTCCCTCCTAGAGTTTATGCCCTGTTTGATATATACTTGTCTAATTGTATGGTTCAGCTTACGAGTGTACAGTATTTCTGCTATGATGATGAAAGGCATGTCTTCCTTGTCCTACACAGACCATCTTAAAGTACATCCTCTCTTTTCTCTTTCCTACAAACTCTTGAGAGGGGCTCTCTATCTAGCCTACTAAACCTTGAAAGATCTAGCCCTATGTGACCTCCTGCACATCTAAAAAATAAACAACACCCTAAACACCCCAAAAAAACTGAATTTCTACCAAAACATAAATAGGGCCTACTGAGAGATATAGTTTCCATAGAACCCACATACACTTACCTTGATATAAAGTGAAGTAGCATCCTAACCCCCTTAAAGTGTAACTTGGGTGAATAGGTAGGTAATCATAAATACACCCCTGGTCCGGCCCCTCAAGTTTTCACTGAAAGTGGTCAAAACTAGGTATTAGCTATTCATGTTGACTAGTACTTATGAACTGGGATATTATGACTAGTCTACAAATGAACAACTGGATAAACAGCCTAGTACTAACCTTATTCAGTCTAACAGTAAAATGTTCCACTATATTTGGAAACTGTAATTTAGCTATATATAAAATGTTAGCTAGTCTAGCCAATAAGAAGTAAGAAGAAAGTGCCATAATGTAACTTATAGTAGAAAATATTTAAAACTAATGGCACACTATATAAAATTTGCCTGATGGCAGAAGGAAGGAATTAACCTAGCTAATCTGCTGTTAAAGTGCATTTAACATTCTATATACCCCCACCACTCCCTACCACTCATCTATTTTCTACCTCTCATGCCCTCATGAAAGTCTCTGTGGATGCACTCTACATTGTTAATTTTGGTGGTCTGTTCTGTGGCTTTGCAGCACTATCCATGAAGACACGCACTCAAAAATTCAGGTGGTAATTTCTCCCTTCAATCTGCTATCTATGTATCTTCCCTCACCACCTCCCTCCTTTCTGTTCAGGGTGATCCTATCATATCCTCCACACATGAAGATCTACACTCACAGAATGTCCCTCTGTCTCTTCTGTCCTCTAGTTAAAAGAATTCTAGCTCCACTGTTCTCTAATTACTTCCTTTCCCAAAATCCATCCACTCTTCTGGTGGCTTTCCTTTGAACTCATCTCAGCAAAGTGATGTCCGTTTCCTTGTATGGCCTCCAGAAATACAATGGCTGGCCATGGCCCTCCAGAGTGAAAATGTTACTTCTTTGCTTCTGGAATCTACCTCATGAGGATAAATCCCTGCATTCTGTTTAATAATGTTACTGCTCTCTGACTCTGGACGCTGCTACCCAATCTATATATGATCAACATTCATAGATATTGCTGTTGGTCAAAGTTGTAGATTCATTAAATTAACACTCCCAAACAGAACACCACTGCTCAATCCTAATGAAAGCAAAATGGGTTCCCATAAGTGAAAGACATGCACTCCACTTAGCCTGCATAATCCAGAAGCTCTTATACATGGGCTCCTTCATATTCTTCTCCAGCCAACTCTCTCAAAGAACCACATCCTGCAACCCTGGATCATAATCCCCTCTTTTCTCCACCTCACTCAAAAAACTCCACTGACCACAGCTTCTCAGAAATGACACTTCAGACATGGATGTCATTCAATGAAAACCTAAAAGACATTACTTCCTCTCACAATTTTAGAGCTCAAAAAATGTCTATGCAAAAGAGCTGCTTGCAAATGCCTTTTTCCACAAGGCATTACTTAACTCCATAATTCCACTACTCTCACTCTGTCCTACCTCCCTACATTTATCTCATAACACTAACACATCCATGCTAGATTAACCCCTATCTCCCGTCTATCTCTGTTCTGTACCCTAATTGACAGTCTCTTTTTCTCTCCATCACTTTCCCACTCTCTCAGCATCTACTTTCCTCTAATGTACTTTACTCGCTGTTCTCTCTTTGCTTTACAATCCACATTATCACTCATCACTACAGCACAAATTAACATACAATAAATCTGTAAATATAATTGTATATACCTTGATACTGAATTCTAGCTTTGTTTGACTAATTTTTATTATATTGTTAGCATGTTTTAGCATACTGGATATTGTGTTAGACTCCCACTATGTTAGACAGTCTTCTACAATGTTGTGATAATGTTTTTGCATCCTTAATATTGAGTTTGTATTCTTCATCTGCACTGCAAACGTCTTTGTCTGGTATTATTTTGTATTCACTTTTTCCAGGCCTGAAATAGTCTATCTGGGTCAATGTTTTACCCTGGTCAACAAACAGTACATAAATAAAGTAAAATTATTTTTTTATTTGATTGCCACTTTCCACAGCTGATGCAGCACACTAAGGCTGTTGCAGCCTAAGTGCAATACTTTGCATTTGGCTGTACTGAAATTCATCTAGTCTCTTTCTGTCCACTTGAGCAACTTTTTATTATACTTCATTATCCCAGTTCTGCACTTGTACTTGTGCTAACATTGAAGAGGATGATCTTGGTTTCTAGTCCTTAGAAATGTCTGACATACACTATAGAACACCAGACCAAGGCTAGTCCCTAAATTACATGTCTAGCCACTTCCTTTACTCCTAACATCATCCATCTCACTACAAACCTCTGTCTCCTACTCTTCAGCCACATAGCAATCCAGTCCCTCAGTCTTGGTCTTATGCCCACCCTGCAACCTGCAGTTTTTTTTTTTCAGCATCTACCTTTAAAGGACCAAGTCAAAAATGTAGATAAAGTCCAAAGAGGATATCTCTGCCATGAAATCTTTCTCAGTTTCTCCTACAAACCAGTCACAAAACTGGAAAATGTTTAGCTGTCAGCTCCTTCCGCACAAAAAACTGTTAACTGATGTCCTAGAGATTCCTGCCATCCATGTAAGCAACCAATCTGTTATTCAGGTTTCTCTTCATGACTTTTCCTGCTTTCGTAATATTCCCTTCTATTCCTGTTACATCAACATGCCTTTAATTCTTCAGTTTCCAGATTTTTCGTATCTCCTCACTTTGTACAAGGGCACCACTCTTGTCTCCTTCCAGTCCTTAGGAACTTCTGCATTGGCCAGCAATCTATTGAAAATCTTCCTCAGGTACCTGTCAGCATACCTGTCAGATTTTTGAAGACTCCAAGAGGCAGGTCATCTGGCCTCCATACCTAATGCCTCTTTATAGCAGCTAGGTCCCTCTTCATTCTTTATCCTAGTGTCTCTTCATTGTTCTCCTTTATTTGAGCTATCTCCACCCCAGCATGACACTTTCCCCTTCCTTTTCTTCATTAAGAAGGAAGTGAACAATTTATTCAACACCTTTGCTTTTTTATTCCCTTCTGCAATCTCACTTCTACCCTTGCTCTGCTAACTAGATGCTTCATTTATTTTTTCTGTTAAACTTCCAAATGAATCCTTTGTTCCTTTTTTGTCCCTTTCTGCCAGTTCTCTTTTTGCAAAGACTTTTGCTGCCCTCACCTCCTTTGTTTCCTATCTGCTTGTCTCCTTTTACTGGGTTGTGTATCTCCTAACTACCCACTCCTCCTCCACCTCTTAAGCCTCCATATTAACCTTCTCTTTTTCTCTCTTCAAACTATTATCAACAACTCTGAGTACTGTTTCACTAAGCCATTCCCACAGTGTGTTCACTCCCTCATTTTGGCTCCAGAAGCCTTACTCTTGTTTGACCCTCTCCCCAACTCATATACTTCACTCTCCTAAATTCCGATCCTTTGTCTTGTCTTTGTGGTTCGGACTCATATTACGGTACTGAACTCCTCACTGTCTAGGATTTCAGTAACTTTCCACTCCATCTCTACCATGATGCTTAGAATCACACATTCTGTTCCTGGCTGGTTCAGATCCGGTATGAGTATACCCCTCTTCTGCCTTCCTCCTTCCTTCATATCACCTATAGTCCCTCATTCTTCACCCTTGATGTTTGAAGGCAATATACCTTTGTGATACTCTCATATTAGATCATGATCTACCTTAAAATACAAGGGCACTTACCCTAAGTTTTGTCCCTGATCTTCCTTCACCTCTTTCATGAAGGGGTGTTCCTTTTCCCTGTGACTTTGTATCTGATGCCCTCCTTTTGGAAGACAGCTATTGTGCTCCAGCCTGCTCCTACTATTCCAAACCAACCTACAGCCTGATAACCCAGCCCCCCTTTTCACTATTCCAAGCTTGTGATACCAGCAAAGTTCAACCTCTAATCCTCCATCAATAGTTGCAGCTCCTCGGTTTTCCTACCCAGATTTCTAGTACTGCCTAATAATACTACCAAACCATGCTTTGGGTCTCTCTTGTTTATTCCTATTATTCTTCTGTTTACTGACTGAAAACCTAACCTTCACTTCTGTCTGTGGGACTCCCTCCCCCCTGAATCTATTTTAAGTGAATACCTTATTTATTTATTTATCATTTGTTAATTGGGAGAGTTTGCTGGTCTCTTCACCCTTTTGGGTCATAGTCTGTACCACAAAACCGTAATGTAGCCAGTCAACTAGTATGAATTTGAAAATTGGAAGAAAACTGGAGTACCCAGAAAAAATACATTTGAACAAAGGGAGAGCATGCAAACTCCACTCAGACAGTTTTCAAAGTCAGGACTGAATCCAAGAGCTAAGTGGCAGCCATCTAACCACTGGTGCAAAATTTCCTCAGTAATTACTGAGGTATACCTTTCCAACCCAGCTCTGAGCAGTACTGTTCCTTCTGGGCTAAGACAAAGCACAGAATCAGAAAACAGATGTATTTTTGCAAGCCCCCCATCCTCCTACTAGTCCACTGTTGCAGCCAGTTATTATACCTCAATCCTCCTCTTCTTCATCATGCTGCCTGATAACAAAGATAACATTTCTGAGAATACTGCTGGCAGCCCTCTGCACCAGCATCACTCTCACTCCTTCCTGGCCCTGCTTGTTATCACCTTAACTTTGTGAACTAACAATCTGATGGTACCTTCATGCAAAAGATGCTTCAACCCTCCCCATGGTGGCTATATTGGTTACTTCTGCCCATGTCTTACTAAGTCAGAACTCTAAAACTATTTTTTTCTTTTACCTGGTGTGTCCTACATCCCTTGTCAAAACTCTTAAACCCTTGGTAAGTGAGTCTCCAATCACTAAAACTCTTATTATTTTCTCATATCAGATCTCACCTCCTTCACTGCTTGCCCTGCTTGCTACCATCCTATTTCCCCTTCCTTCCAGTTTCACCCCCCAGCTCTCCTTACTGTCTGTGCTGACTGTCTACCCCCTATGTTGTACATAATCCCTATCCCAGCCAACATGTACTCTTCCTAGAAGCTCTGTCCACTGTTATATTCCTTTGAGCCTTTGTGTTTCCTATCTGGCTGGGTGCCACTCCTTACCCTCACTCGCCTCCTTGCATGTGTAGCTTTGGCTCTTATATGACAGCCTTTGGGTCTAATCCCCTTTAGCACTTGACATTGCTATCTGGAATGTTTTTTGCACCCTAGCTTCTTTCCTATTTTCTCTCTTTCATGGCAGCCCCTTCCATTTTCTCCCTACAATTTCTTTGTGCTACACCACTTGCCTGTACTCCTCTGATGGCCTCTTTCCATGTTATCTGGACCTCTCTTATTCTTACCACTATGTTTTCACTCCCAATCCTGTCTACTGGCCTCCAGTTGCCTCCTCATTTCAAGACAGACTCCCCTTTCTTACCTAACTAGTCAACACAATATCATCTTTAAATTTTATATACTTAGCTGAAGCTCCCAAATGTACCTGCAAATCCCACATCTTCTACCACTCCAAAGCTCCTGGTAGAAAACACCTACCCCCACATCCTGAGCACTTAATCATCTCTCTTCCTCCCTTTTCATTTAGTATGCATTGTTCTTTTCACCCTGTCCCATTCTTGGATCACTGCTCAAATTCAAGAGTCAACCTTGAGCTGCTTAGCAAATACCAGGTACACGGCTGTGGGAATGTGGGGCTGAAAAGGCTCCAGCTCTGAGTGACAACCACCATGGAAAATACTTTGTGTGTTCAATTTCCTTAGAAAAGACAATATCCATCTTTAGGAACAGTAGAGTACTACATACAAAAACTCTTAAATGTTCCTACTCCTCCCTGATTATGAAATCATTATGCTGATCCCCTGTTCAGCCCAATAACACAAAAATGTGAGCTCCAAATGGATAGCCAGACTGTCAGAAAAGAAGTGCTATTACTACTCATGCCCTACATGTGTTATGTGAAGGATATTGAGGTGACAAGTCAGTTATACTGCAAACAGCAGTATGTCTCCTTCAGCATTCTATTGCTGGGACTGCAATACAAAATAATAAAAATGAGTTTTGAAATGAGTATAGGCGAAAACATAGCACAGGGCAAGAGCAAAGTAATAAGAATGAGGTAATAAAATTAATCAGCTCTGAAGCCCAATTCCTTAATTCAAATTGCCTGACTTACTGCTGGCTAGTCTACGGTCTACCTGCTAGCATAGATTAAAGTAATTATTCCCACTACAGTCCTTCTTCAGGCTGAATATAGTGCTTAAGTCAAATCCACAGATGAGGAATGCAAAAATATCTCTTTAGCCCAGTGGTGAAAAAAGTTAGGCTGTACTTTTTTAACTTAATTTTTGTGTATAACCTCAGTAGTGTCCTCTTTCCTGAAAAAAATTACAAATACACCTTGAAAACATAGCTGTCAACAAAATGATCTTGCAAACTCTTTCCTGAAAAAAATACAAATACACCTTAAAAACATATAAGCAACAACAAAGACCAACAGTGAGTCCCAGCTCTACCTTCCAAAATGGTAAAATTTATTCAGCTCAAACGAATCTCTCTTCTAGCGCCTCGGCCAACAGCCTTTACAGAGTAAAACAATGAAGCTCTTAAAATTTCAGAATATATACAGCATGAAGCAATAAATCAATTATACAATCAAATAATTAAAAAAGTATAATGCACATTTAAAGTCACAGTTTTAAATAAGACTTTGCCAATTACATTCTCTATTCATACCATATGGATGTAAAGTGCCATACTTCATAATTAAAATAGATTCCTTCTGTCTCAGTATATTCTTTTGCCATTCCAAATTATTATAGTAAAGAGCAACATGTTCTAATATAGTAACCTTTATACAATCAGTATTACCATGGTGTACAGAATTAAAATGTTCAGCAACAGGACTATTCAATTTATTATTTCTTACATCTCTAACATGCTCTTTAATTCTATCTGCTAACATTCTCTTCGTTTCACCAATATAATATTTATTGCAACTGCAAAATATTACATAAATAACACTCTTACTCATACAAGAGTATCTAGCTCTTGTAGTAAAATTTTTTTCATTTATCTTAACTACCTCAGACACTATATACTTACAAACGGAACACTTTCCACAAGGGAAAGTTCCTACAACTTTCATATTATTAAGACTGCTGGTCTTAGGTTTTTTAAATGCTATGTACTAAATTCTACTTATTAATTATTATATATTATATATTATTATATAAAACTATTTCTCTTACAGGTATCAATGGCCATTTGATACATACTGGCATTTATAGAAAGTTTGATGAAATTAGTTGGAAAATGTGGGGCAATAGCTGCCACCCTTCTCACACGCTGACAGCTATTCCTTATGGAGAATTCCTTAGAATAAAAAGATTAAATTCTGATATCAAATTAGCTTATAAGGAGGCCCTTAAAGTAGCTGAAGTATTTATTGATAGAGGATATGATCCAGTAGATGTTAAAAACAGTTTCTGTAGAGTATTTAAAAATAATAACGTTGTTAGTACATATAATAATTATCATAACTACAACAGTCATAATACTCATAAACCTAATGAGGAGAAGATGTTTTCTGTTACCAGACATACTAATTTCTCATACATTTTTAATAAATCAATTATAAATTACTGGAATTTCATCAAGAAAGATATTTTTTCATTAAAAGATATTAAATTAATTATATCTTATAAAAAAGGTAAAAGTATTCAAGATTTTTTAGTACATAGCATTTACAAAAAACCTAAGACCAGCAGTCTTAATAATATGAAAGTTGTAGGAACTTTCCCTTGTGGAAAGTGTTCCGTTTGTAAGTATATAGTGTCTGAGGTAGTTAAGATAAATGAAAAACATTTTACTACAAGAGCTAGATACTCTTGTATGAGTAAGGGTGTTATTTATGTAATATTTTGCAGTTGCAATAAATATTATATTGGTGAAACGAAGAGAATGTTAGCAGATAGAATTAAAGAGCATGTTAGAGATGTAAGAAATAATAAATTGAATAGTCCTGTTGCTGAACATTTTAATTCTGTACACCATGGTAATACTGATTGTATAAAGGTTACTATATTAGAACATGTTCCTCTTTACTATAATAATTTGGAATGGCAAAAGAATATATTGAGACAGAAGGAATCTATTTTAATTATGAAGTATGGCACTTTACAGCCATATGGTATGAATAGAGAATGTAATTGGCAAAGTCTTATTTAAAACTGTGACTTTAAATGTGCATTATACTTTTTTAATTATTTGATTGTATAATTGATTTATTGCTTCATGCTGTATATATTCTGAAATTTTAAGAGCTTCATTGTTTTACTCTGTAAAGGCTGTTGGCCGAGGCGCTAGAGGAGAGATTCGTTTGAGCTGAATAAATTTTACCATTTTGGAAGGTAGAGCTGGGACTCACTGTTGGTCTTTGTTGTTGCTTATATATATTTCATTCCTTTGTTGTTTCATTACACCTTAAAAACATATCTGTCAGCAAAACGATCTTGCGAACTCTTTCCTGAAAAAATACAAATACACCTTAAAAACATGCCTGTTAACAAAACGGTCTTGAAAGCCTCTCACTTTCTCACCTGTTTACATGTTTCAAGTGAATAACTGGTTGGATAAAATATGTGTGTGCTTCAGCTGTTGTCTGTGTACTAAAATTTTAATGTGGAAATATACAAAATGTTAAATAATGCAAAATGTTCTTTAAATTGTGTGACATATGCTGTAAATACTGCATAATATACTTAGCAGGGTGATCAACAGTAAAACTATATATATAAAACTCAGTGTTGTGTAGTATATTTTATTAGCTCATGCTAATTGCCTGTGAAACAGTAAATAATGTGGAGTTTTTCTTCTTGGGATTTTGTTGAAAAGGAGCTTTGCCGGTCTGACTTTCCTGGTAATCAAAGCCTAATAAATAAATAAATACACAAAAAAGCTGCACATCAGTAGAGAGATGTTATTAAACCTGGATAAAGCCGCTGTGCTGTATATCCATTCCTAGAGCTATGTCAGTAGCATTTCTTATGAAGGCCTAGACACTGTGTCAGAGCTCTTTTCAAGCAAAGAGATGTATGCTGCTTTAAAGGCCTAGAATCAATTACAATAAGCCTACTATTCTTAGTGTACATTATGTAGTCTGCCAAGGATGAAAAATTAATTATACTCAATAAGTAGAGTTTTATTTATAAGCAATGCACACTCAGCTGTTGAGAGATAAGCAAGGGTATGGCAGGTCATATGCCTATACTGAGAAAATTGACAATAATGGAGAACACTGGACTGAGATAGTGCTTTTTTTTGTGAAATTTGAAGTGTTACTGCAGAAGCGTAGTTTTGCACATGTGCACCACTCTCCTAACATTTTAAATCTCAATCAGTGATGTTTTCAATACCACCATAAAAACATAATTCATATTACTTATTCATTAAAATTTACTGTTGTGCTATTGACATATTAATATGTGCTTAATTTATTCTGACAGCATTGCTTTAGTCCAGACTACATTCACTAGCAAAGTATCCTACCTTGTTTCCTGTTCACTGTATACACACATTAAACCTTAAATCAGTTGAGATCCACCTTTACTTATATAAAAGAAAAGGAAAAAATCAGATATACATTTGCTTGATAAGGAAGACTTTCTCCATAGGCTCACAAACTACAGGTGTTTGTAAAGCAGACTTCTGATGTTATGACATTGCACTTTTCCTGTCTGGAACAGATTTGAATTACTTATTTTATTTTGTTTGAAAACAAACTCAAGACCATTTATACATTACGAATAAGGTTATAATGGAGAACACTGGACTGAGCTTAACTCATGTTCTTATTTGCAGACATAAGTTAAGCTGAACCCAGTGTTCTCCATTATTGCCAGAAATTTAACATAGGTGTATCATGACAATTGACTGAGGTAGTAGGAAGTGACAGATTTGGGATGATAGGAGAGAGATGGGATCTAAAGCAGACAAATGAAAACTAAACAAACTGAATTGAAGAGATGCTTCTCCAGGTTAGAGGTCACAATACTAAGAAAGGAGTTCTGGTTACAGTATTGTGTAGGATGTTGGGCATGGTCTCACTGTCTCTACACACACACTGTCACACACACACACACACACACACACACACACACACACACACACACACACACACACACACACACACATAACACACACACACACACACACGCACACACGCACACATAACACACACACACACACACACACACAGTCACTCACACAAATACATGTGATTCTTGAAACACACTTTCTTTTAAAATGATTACGGGGTATAATATTACCAGCAGATAAGGCATACAGGTCATGAGAAGCATCACCATGAAATGATAAGATGGTGGAGATGACAGAGAGGGGGCAACAAAATACTTGTTTCTCCAGGCGAAGTATAGTTTGAGATCTTGCCATTTTCACAAAAAACATTGTAAACCTGTACTTTTTTAAAAACAAAATGAAGGAACTAATGATCATCACTTAGAGAATACTTCCATTTAGAGTGTTGTGTATATGTACTGTGCTATAACCTACAACCACTAGGCAGATTTCATTACCAGCTATAAACCACACAGCAAAAATGGTCTATTCCCTTCTTTAATTAATACATCTTGTTTCATGATGCAGTGAACAGAATTTGCAGTTATTACCTTGGTATGTTGTTAGGATCCCTACGAAAATGCCATTGGGGCAGTCTTACTGGTATATTAAGTCAAGTGCAACAGGTGCAAAGTAAACAGATTCCACTTCACTGTATGTACCTTAGTGAAGGAAAACACTCTTAGTTGCAGATGATTTACTTCAGCGAGGTTGGTAACTAGAAAGGTGGAGAGTTGCTTCTGTAGCCACTTTTATTCAGGTGATCCTGCCAGAGTTCTTCATGTGAGTTTTATAACACTGAAAACAAAAACAGGTTTATAACAACAGAGAACAAAACCTCTCAAATACCGTTCCAGGTAAAGGATATTCAACAAAAGTATAACATATACAGAAAAGTGGGGGGAAATAAAATGCTGCATCCTTTAAACAAACTCCTATTTAAAATGATCTCTAGAGATACAACACAAGACTGACGACAAAATCTTACGATTCTGGCATCTCAGGTTTCACTCTTCTATGTAGCAGCTTACTGCACTTTGATCTTTCTGAATCATACTATGAATTTATGGTGTGCTTTTGTGTGTGTACACAGACATGATGAAGATGTATATATATATATATATATATATATATATATATATATATGTGTGTGTGTGTGTGTGTGTGTGCTTGTGTGTGTATCCATATAGATATGCACTCACATACGCATTCAGTGCTTAAATCCTTTAAGGACATGCATCAAAAGATATGATACAAATTAACATGTACCTGATCTCTCTGTCGCAGTTAAGACATGACTCTACAAACAAGTTTATACTACATCTATTTCATAAAGTAAATCTATCTATCCATCTATATTTTTTCCCTTAATCTTCACATCAATGGGTAAGAAGTGAGACTAAAAATGAGACTGCAATAAATGAACATGTTAAGAAAAATATCTTCTAATTTTTTTTGCATTGAATCTCACATTAAAATTTAAGAAGTGAGACTAAAAATGAGAGTGTAATAAATAACATATGCTATATGTTTATTATACAATATTTATTACACACACACACACACACACACACACTTAGTCAGCAGTCTACAAATACCCTGTAAGGTTACATCTTACCTTAAAGAGTTATTTCAAAAGTTAAACAATGAAAATAAAGCACTATGCCTTGTTCATTTTTAAAGTTAAAGGAGTAAGAGCAAATATATACTTGAATAACATACATTACATATTATCTAAATGATGCATACTACTTGTACATCAAAAATTAAATTTGCTAAGTTACTTTACAGTGAAATATTCCTGTAGAATACTATGAAGTACAAATTAACAGTTACAAGCAGCTGAAAACCAACCCTAAACTAAAAACCATAAAACAATTTCTTAATATGTGATTAACAGTAGCATTCACACTAACAGTAATCAGTGAAGTGCAGTGCTGTGCCAATATTTAAATCGGCAAGGAGTAAACAAGCAGCTCTGGTTTCAGAAGTTCTCAGCCCAGCACTGAAATGTTGACAAGAGTTTTGCACATTTGAAGTGGCATAACATTAGCTGAAATCAATGCGGTTTTTTATTCACTGTAAAGGTCATCTACATATAGATATACTTTTTGGTCTTTTATAATCTTGGAAAGAGGAAGATAGGAAAGCTGTAAACAGGGGGCAGAGAGAGAAGGCAAGAGATACATAGAAGGAATACATTAAGAGGATTGTGCAAGAGGATGTTTGATTAGAAGTGTATATCCAAGTGTGTGTATGTGTTGTAAATAAATGCAGAAATATTAAGTTTTATATATATATATATATATATATATATATATATATATATATATATATATATATATATATATATATATATCACTATATTGTATTACACATAAAGTACAGTACTTACTATAGAACTCTAACCTTGTGTTCTCTACCGTAGAAACCCACCCAACCAGCTGATTCCTCCGTCTCCTCTGTACATTGTCATTATTTTTCCACACTTAGTCCCCGGAGTGGAGAATTCCTTAGAGGAATGAGACTTGATCCCCAACTCCACCCAAATATCTACTTTTCTCCACTCCCTGCCAGCGATGGCCTGTTACACCTTCCTCAACAACATCTCCTGCAGCAGGTACAACAGTATTTTAGTCTTCTTTATGGACCAGTTTGGGTCATGACCCTGAGCTTTCAAGGATTATATGGCAGTGAATTACCAAGTTCTGAATGAAATAAAGTCTGAAACAAGGAATACTAGTGTGTGAATCTCACACACTGGGATTTGACATCTACCTACCCAGACCAAACACCCATAAAAAGCTGCTACTATTAATAAGATATCTGTGGAAAAGTTTTATACAAAAGGACATGTATTATGACAGACTGTACTCCCATGCAGTTCTAATTTTTTTATATACATACATATACATCTCTCTCTCTCTCTCTCTCTCTATATATATATATATATATATATATATATATCTATATAGTTACAATTAGGAAGAGCAAATGTTCACTTGAACGAATGCTTTTTCATACTGTAAAAAAAAAGCAAATGCTAATGTGAGCAAGAGTTCCTCCCAATGGACTTTCTGCTGACGGCCTTTTGAATGGTATCAAGGTACAGCAAGGAAAGGGAATTTGCCCTTACCCCGCTGTTGTGCAACCTCAATGTTAGTATATATAATTAATAGGGGGTGGGGTGCATGGGGTGTCTTGCTCACCTGCAAAAATATAGAAAGTAATACTTTTTCTTTTTTTTTTTTTTGAGCGTTTGCTGATCGCTGTTTAGAGGGTCACTCATATGAGTGTCTGCTGTTTCATGATATATATATATATATATATATATATATATATAAAATATATGGGTTACCTTCAGAACATCGACAGCTCATTTCACTGACAAGCAAATCAGCAAGACCATTTCAGTGAATGTTCATTTCACTGACAACTCTTTACATTGACAGTGATGTATGACCTTTTCCCCACTGTAGTGAGATCCTGGAGTTAGAATATATAGTAAGGGGGTGTGGGGCCACAGCCCCCCACATATTATAAACGTTTAAGCTATAGAGATGGATACTTACAAGTGCAATGAATAACTGTTTTGCAGAAAACAATATACAACCAAAGTATGTGGGGGGCACCCCCCTTATAGGTTCATAGGTTGGTACTAGGCTATCGGCCCTAGGGCCTATGCAAGCCTAGCCATAACAATTCCCTGGATATTTATTCCCACAATATTTACTTCTCCAGGCCCCTGTCTAGCAGGGTGACTGACATGATCCCCGGGGTGAATTTCCTATCTCCCATCCAATCATCACGGTTCCTTTTGAAAGGGCTCAAGAGGTGCTCTGCTTGATATGTATGGGCAGTCTATTCCAGAGTATGGGGAGTCTCTGGGTCAGGAACCTATCCCTCCAGCATGTTTTGTTCATTGTGATGACAAGGTTTAGATCCCTGGAGCGTGTGGCTCTGAGGGATTGAGATTTCTTTAAGTGGAGCATGTTCAACAGCTCAGGGTTTGACATGGCCTTGTATGTTAAGCAGAGATCGCCTCTGAGTAGACGATATGCCACAGAGTATAGCTGGAGTTTTTTTAGACGGTCAGTATATGGCATCTGCTTTAGACCTGTGGTGGCCTTTCAAGCTGTTGCAGATGTCTTGTGAGGTACATACCAAACGGGGCATTATTCTCTATAATGGGTCTAATGAGGGATGAGTACAGTGGGACAATGACCTCCTTTTTTCTGGATGAAAAGTCCTTAGTGATGAGGTGTGCCACATAGAAGGATTTCCTGACTGTTGTGGCAATGTGGTTATCGAAAGTGAGACCACTGTCCACCTGTGTCCCTAAGTCTCTCATCACACTTTCGATGTTTATTGTCCTGCCACCTATGTGGTAATTCATGGGTACATGTTTTTTTTCCAAAGGGGATAACTATACATTTCTTGGCATTAAGCTTGAGCCCATGGCTCTGGCACCAGGCATATGTTTCTGTAAGGCCCTTTTGTAGAATATCCACATCATTTGGGGATTCAATAATGGCTCCCAGTTTGCAGTCATCTGCAAACTTTGTTAGCCAGAGTCCCTTAGTGTTGGCCTGTACTTCAGAGAAGTAGATGCCAAACAAGAGTGGTCCCAGGACTGAACCCTGAGGTACTCCACTTGTCACTTGTCTGGAGCTGGATTTGGAGTTGGCTACTTTTACTGTCTGGGTTCTGTCAGTAAGCCAGTTAGCAACCCATCGAGTGACGTAGGGATTTATGCCCACCTTAGTAAGTTTATCTATGATTCCAGAGTGGGGGATGGTGTCAAAGGCCTTGGCGAGGTCCAGATAGGCTGTGTGGACTGCCTTACCCTCGTCCACAGCTCTGGAGACTGATTCGAAGAAGTCAATCAGATTCAGGAGACAAGATCGGCCCTTCACAAACCCAAACTGGGTGGGGTCTAGTGTTTGAAGGTTGCCAATGTCTTTGTTTATAAGTTCCATGATAATGCGTTCCATGCCCTTGCAAATCAGGCTTGTCAGACTGATGTGACGGTAGTTCCCGGGATCCAAGGTGGATCCTCCCTTGTGGAGCGGGATAACTGTAGCTGTGCGCCACTCAGTGGGCACGAAGCCTGAGGTGAGGCTATGATTAAACATCACACTTAGGTGAGGTGCCAGTTCATTTTGTAGTTCATGTAGTACACAGCCTGGGATGTCATCTGGTCCCATGGATGCTGTATTCTTAGCTTTGGAGAGTGCGGTTTCTACCTGTGTGGCCGTGATTATCGGAATTTGGCAGTCTTTTGGTATTGAGATGGGCCCTTTAGGGGGTGAGAGTGGGGTGAAGTTGGCACTAAATTGATCTGCCAGGATATTGGCAATATCCTTGGGATCAGTATATTTAATGCCATTCTGTTGTAACTCAGAGCAGATTTGAGCATTGCCATTTAGATTCTTGACATAACTATAGAATGCCTTGTGGTTGTCTTTGGAAACTTTGGCAATTTTATTTTCGTAACTAGCTTTTGATGATTTTATGGGGGATCTCAGCTTCTTACTGAGGCTGGTGAGGGAGTTTTTTGCATCCTGGAATTTTCCTCTTTTTTGCAACAGTTTCTTCCTTCTGTTGTAAGGTTTGTTTATAGCAGGGGACCACCGGATTGGCTTCCTTTTTTTGGAGAAGAGCATCTTGGTTCTATTTGGGATGGCATGATTCATGCACGAGTGGATGTGTTCGTACAGTGCCTTAGTGTAGGATTCTGCAGTCGAACTTCCAGATCCCGTCTGCGTGGGTGTTGTGACGTTTGTCACTTCTGACTTCAGTAGCTTGAAGTTGGCTTCGGAGAAGTTTTTTAAGGAGGTTTCCTTACTGGGGGGTGGGGGTGGAATGTGAATGTCAAGGGTGATTTGCTTATGGTCAGACCTGACCAATGAGGGGGTGACCACTGGTGTGGAGCATCTATCTCCCATGTTGGTAATGACCAGGTCTAGGATATTGGAGCCCCTGGTGGGACAATGGATTAGTTGATCCAGGGCATTGGAATTTATGAATTCCAAGAACCGTTGGGAAAAGGAGTTGGTACCTGAGTAGTTTTCCCAGTTAATGGCAGGGTAGTTGAAATCACCCAGTATTAGGGTGTTTGGTTGTATCTTAATATTTTCCAGTATGTTTAGAAAGGTGTAGTAAGAATCTTGGGGCATGGATGGGGATCTGTAGCAAGCTATAATTTGGATTGCAGTCTTACCTTGTATTAGTTGCACCTGGAGAATTTCAGATGCATTGTGTTGGGCAACTAGCCTGGAGGTGTGAATATCCTTGGTGAATATGGACACTCCTCCACCTTTAGTGTTTCGGTCCTGGTTTTGTGGCCGAAAAGTGTGGTAAGAATTGTAGCCTGGTATTGCAGGGGTGCTCTCTGGAGCCTTTAACCAGGTCTCAGTTACTGCACAGATATCGATGTTCTCCATTTTTAGGAGTGCTTCGAGAGGGTGCATTTTGAGGTTTAGACTTCTAGCATTGAGTAGCATTACCTTCAAATTTTGCCTGCTTCTATTTGTTACGGTGGTGGTTTTATCCTTTGAACCTTGCCTAAAAAAGGCACTATAGGGGTGGCAAGAGCTTTAGCCAGTAACCTGAATCCCAGGGGTGACAGGTGCAGACCATCTCTGGCAAAGCATTGTGGTTTGTCGATCATGTCTTCCCAGGCAGACAAATACTGGATCCCCTTTGAATGACACCAGAAGCTTAGTCAATTGTTGAAGTCAATCATTTTGTCCTTATACTGTGGTATCATTCTTGGCGAAGGCAGGATGCTACTCAGGGCTAGGGTCATACCTGCCTGGGTCACATGATCCAAGAGCTTTTCCATATCTCTTTTCATGTAGTCCAGGGAGGTACATCTCAAGTCATTCACTCCAGCATGGACAATGACAGAGTCATATTTGTACTTGTTGTGGAGTGACTTGAGTGCATGCGTTATGTGGCGGATCCTGGCACCCGACAGGCAGCTGACTGTAATTTTCTCCTTGTTCACCTTGTCCTTACTATATATTCTAACTCCAGGGTTGCACTACAGTGGGGAAAAGGTCATATATCACTGTCGATTAAATGAGTTGTCAGTGAAATGAGATGTCAGTGAAATGAGGTTTCAGTTAAATGGTCTTGCTGATTTGCTTGTCAGTGAAATGAGCTGTCGATGTTCTGAAGGTAACCTAATATATATATATATATATATATATATATATATATATATATATATATATATATATATATATATATATATATATATATATATACATATATATATATATATATATATATATATATATATACATATATATATATATATATATATATATTATGTTGTGGTTTTGTTTAATAAATGGAAACCTTCCTGAAATGTAATGTTAGGATGAACCATTATCCTGTGTAGTTCTAAAGTCATTTTTTTTTTTTTTATTCATTTTATTCTAAATAAATGGTAACATTCCTTGAATGTGATTGCTTGGTTATGTCTTACATTTCTTCACGACTGTCCAGCTATACTAGAACTGACTTCTGTAGCACTAATGGGGGGTGGGAGCGGCCACACAACAAATTCTGTAATAATATGTCAGGGAATGCTTTGATTTGTGTGACATGATACACGTACCCTGTGGGTAGGGACTGTGCAGGGGAAATAAGGGAAGGTGGAATGACAACAACCTGAAATAGGTGGGTCTGGCATTAAACAATTTTAAAATGTGTACATACTATACATAAGGTATAGCATGCTGGAGTGCAACTAAGGCACAAATACAGTTCACTCACATAACATTGAATACACATCTGTACAATGATGTAATTCATAAAGCTGAGTATGGCTGGATTAATCTGCTTAAGAACTTCTCAGATCAGCCCCAACTTTTGCCAACCTACCTCAGTCTGCCATTTTAAGCTTCTCTGTGCTTCACACTTCTGTGAAAGTCCATAAAAGGCATAAACAAACTAAAACCTTTTAATAAAAGCAAGGATAGCCACAAACTGATTGCAAATGGTACGTATTATTGTACTTTACTATAACCTTTTCCACACTGGCCGGTTTTACTGGTAAGATGTGCAGGAGCGGCCCTAGGTCAACTGGTACCCCAGGCAAAAGGGCTCCACGGCACCCCCTACCACACCATCTGGTGCCCCCATCCTGGTCTACCTATACTAAAGAAATACTGGAAAAGCTCCCCTGCTACAGTGGCACCCTAGGCGGCCGCCTAGTTGGCCTATGCCTAAGGCCGGCTATGAAGATGTGACATTTTATAGTTGTTGGATTAGTCACAAAATGCTTGGGAACATGTATGGTGTCATTTTTAGTGCTGTCTATATGTGTCAAGTGGCTTACTGCAAACAGTGGTCTCTGGCAATGGGTAATGCCCAGAAACTAGACTACAGGTCACCTTAATTTAATTAAGTGCTGATATACATGAAATATTATTTAATATACTGAGTACCACACCTTCAGAGCAAAAAATGCAGTCTTATGTATTACTGTTGCAGCAGAGGACTACAAAAACAGCCTGTACTGCCAACAAAACTGAAACCCCCAAGGCAGAATTAAAGCTTTAATGTGGTTATCATATTTTTTCTTTCATTTTTTTTAATACACTGGCATTTGTGATCCATATTTTATTAAAGTATCATACAACGGAGGCAGGTGTGATTTTTTTTCTCAATATGTGAGTGCAAATTATATAATGCTACAGCACTCGGGAGCAAAACAAAGGAGAAACTTCAGTCTTGAGGTGAATCACATTTTCATGGATGCAAAGAGGACAAATAGAAAAATGTATTTTTGGAAAAGGGAGGCCAAAACAGGGAGGCATGAAAACAAGTAGTGGCTGAAAGGGAAAGAAAGTGCACCACAGCACAGCAATTGGAAAAACTCAATAACATGGTGGGATGCGTCAGGGCAAAAGCTAGGCAGAATGCAATTGGTCATAGCAAAACTGGTGGTGGCTCTTCCACACTCCAACCTTTAATGCCAGATGAGGACATCTTCTGTGTATAAATGGTGATGATTTGAATGCAGAAGAGGATACTACTGAAATCATTAGAAGTGGTATTGACAGTAGCACTTTCAGACCCCTGAAACAACCACAGTTGAGCAGTGTGATAGGTAATGTGTAACTGATTTTGCTACATTATGCTAAGATGCATTTGACATGACACCTGCGTACATATCACCCTTACATGTTTCATCATCGGGTATGCCATCAACATCAGGTGCGACACAAAGTCTACTGACAATGCATGGCAAGTGTGGTCATCCTACCTACATGCAAAAGTAATTCCACCTGTCACAGATCATATTAACAAGATCTTGACATATTTCTTCACAAGGTCAACATCAGAAACAACCACATCCTGTACAGCAGCACAGCATGATGATGCTGACAACAGAATGGCTGTCAACGATGATGCTATAACTTTCATACTCATTACACAGCCTGAGGACCGTCCAACACAGTCAATAAGTATACTGGCATGTGCCCCTACACTGCAGCAGGTAGATAATTCATTAGGCATTGACACAGGCTAATGCATTCAGCAAAAATAGGACATGTCATTACAGCAGAACAGACACTATGCAGCTTACAACCTGCTTGTTGTGTACAGCTTGAACCCTTGATGAAGTGACTACCCTTTCATCAGTGACAGTACCCACTGTCACATCTGTACACAAAGGTGCCAAGTGAAGACATGTTTCTCAGTTAGCACCAGAGACATGCAAGGCCTTGGCTGCCCAGCACCATGCATGCTATGACATAGTTAAAGCCCAGGCTACTGCTACTGAGAGTCAGGTAGAAGCAATTAAAGTACTGCAGGGTATACATGAGAAAGTTTATCAGTACATGCAAATGGGAGAGGTATGGAACAATGACATAATTGTTGTCAGGCACGGTATGATTGCACACACAGCATCCATGTCTAAGTCCATCTGCACACTCACAAACGCTTACAATACACACAGTAGGAACAAAGGTGGACATGGCTAGGAAACTGTCCAGATGCATAGTGGACAAGTAGGCTGGGAACCATGTGCAGCTCAAGGAAGTTGCAGGTACTCATGTGGAAACCACAAGAAAGCAGCCAGGCCTCTTCAAACTTCCTCAGCAAATTGCAGAACCTCTCAGTCAAGAGCCAGGTCCCACAGCACAGACAGATCACTGTCAGGAGGTTTGCCTGCATACAGTAGATCCTGTCATTGGAGCAGCTTAGCATCAAGCTCACATGCCAGCAATTGCTCAGGATCTATGGGATCATCGACTACATTATCCTTAGGGGACACTGTATATGACACTTCCAAATATACCTTAAATTTTCCACATCAGTAAGAGGAAAAGAGTACTCAACTGCAGTCATTTTCCAGGCACTGCAAATGCTGCACTTCATACCAGTATATGAAAAACCTGTAACGAGACAATACCACAAGAAAAAAAGAGAGAGAAAACCAATTCAAGTAACTTGTGCAATGTAAAAGTACAGCATATTAATGCTTTCAAACAGCATAATCTGTAAATAAAATTGCTTAGCCAATATTAGCTATTAGCAGCTATTTTTCCTAAATCATGTATATCAGTTAAACTTGTATATGTCAATTAATCTCATAGATATTTTGTATGTTGTAAATACCATTTAATCTGTTATGTAGATACCAAAACCTTGTAAATAATACCTTTATTCTGCATATGCTCTTCCCCAGTCTGTTTTCTTCTAATATTGTAAATGTTCATTATACACATCTTTTAGAGCTTTTCTCCCAGGGTCTCCTCTGAAAAATGAACAAACAAGCCAGACAGACTCTAACAGTAAACAAATGTCAATAAATAAATAAATAAATATTGAGCACAATAGCATCCACCATAGTCTGTTCTGGACACTACACTGCAGAGAAAACAGTTTAGCCCTAAACAAGCTTCATTTCACCTCCTTTTCCAGATTGAAGTCAAGCCCCGACAGTATAACTGGCACTTGCACCACTTACCTCCTGAACACTGTACAAATAATGACTGATAAAAAAATTACAAAAGACATTTTTTTGATATATAGAAAATATCTGATGTGCAACATAAGTTGACCATGCACCAGTCAGTACAACCCAGATGGTAACACTGCATGCATTGAGTATTATCTGTGTGAAATTTTTGTCACTTTCATTAAGTGAATGCTATGGCCCATGGACTAGATGCCACCCCTTCACCTGCACAGCCGTATACCATGTCACAGGGTTTGCTGTACTACTGCCATCAGCTGGTCACTGTCATTACTATCACCAGTGTAAGTAATGATAGAGGAAACTGCACTACTACACTACTACTGGTGACTAGCTGTGGCAATTGTGCCACACAGGTACATGACCATACTGTGCAGAATCCAGCAGTGTCTGGGGCAGAGTAGTACTGAAGCATACCTAAGCAGATTCCTGGATATTATGGACTGGTGTCATCAGCCAAGGTTTGAGTAGCCTGCATCACCTGCATGTTTTAGAAGAGCTCTGGATATCAGTGGAAAGCGCACAAGTACATTCTTGTGCACATGGGATGAGAGGGCATCTGTCTTTCAGGCATGTTAGCAAGGAGTCCAGGAACAAATCTCTAGTTTTCTTTTCTGCGTGGAGGCAAAATGAAAGTTATGTACTTACCATAATGATAGATCTATGTCATCTGCTTCTGTTTTCTTCAATAAATGTGTACTTGGGATCCTATCAGATCTAACTTTGGCTACTCTAAGACTTGGAATCCAAGGTTCCGGCTCCTCCCCTTACCCATAATCCAGTGTTTGTAACTAATTAACACAGATCAAGTTTGTTCATTTCCTATGGCAAGAAGTATTACACCCACTCCAAGGGAAATATATATACATATATATATATATATATATATATATATATATATATATATATACACACACACACACACACACACACACATTTTATATATATATATATATATATATATATATATATATATATATATATATATATATATATATATATATACACACACACACATATATATATATATATATATATCTATCTATATCTATATATATATATATATATATATATATATATATATATATATATATATATATATAGGTTTACTATCACAATGCCGACGTGCAATTGCACGGCTATGAAGTATTCGAACAACAGATGTTCAAATACTTCATAGTTCGGCAGGTGATGTGAGCGAACGTTATCATTGCGAATGGACTGTGCATTGGCAATTATAACGTTCGCTCATGTGAGGGGATCACGGTACAGTGCGGTTAGGGGAAATACATCCCTTTCCTCACTGTAGTGTGATCTCGGAGTTGGAATATTAAGTTAGGGGGGTGTGGGGGGTGCAGGGGGGCTTGCCCCCCTGCATAACTGTGAGTTTAGGCTAGTTAGGTAGGGAGTTGCGGGATGGGTGGGAGTGCTGTGTATTGTCAGAAATGTCGCGAGCGACATTTTCGACAATACACAGCTGTTTTCGACATTAGGGACATATGGAAATGTTCATTTCCGATGTTTAAATTTGAAAATTCAGACACGTTTTATTCTGAGTTTCGAATTTATGATAGTAAACCATATATATATATATATATATATATATATATATATATATACATATATAGACATGGCTCTACCTGATAACACCGACATGCCAAAACACAGAGAAAGAAATAACCGACAAGGCAAAACCGAAAAAAAAAAAGAAAGTTCAAAAACACGAAACTTCACGTCTGACAAACCACAATCCCGACAATCAACAAAACAAATACCTTTCCTGAAAAACACACACACACACAACACAAACACACCAAAAACCTTACAAACCTACACTAAACCTTACATACACAACTATCTATGCACTAACCTTAACCCAAATCCTAACCCTAAGGTCCATCACTATCGCACACTTACCTTACCCACACCCTAACTCACTTAATCCGCCCCTAACCCTTAACTCTGTCACTATCGCACATTTACCTTACCCACACCCTAACCCTAACTCACTTAACCCGCCCCTAAACCTAAAGTCCGTCACTATTGCACACTTACCTGACCCGCACTCTACCCTAATGTCCATCACTATCACACACTTACCTTACCCACACCCTGACCCTAACATCTGTCCATATCACACACTTACCTTAACATGTCGGTGTTCTCAGCGTCGGGATTCTCAACTGTCTGTCTTCTCCATTGTCGATCTTCCAGTGTCGGTGTTCTCATTGTCGGCGTTTGAACCTTTCGGTTAAATCAGGTAGACCCATATATATTATATATATATGTATATATATATATATATATATATATATATATATATATATATATCTATACACACACACACACACATATATATATATATATATATATATATATATATATATATATATATATATATACACACACACACACACACACACACACACACACACACACACATATATATATATATATATATATATATATATATATATATATATATATACACTAAAGAAAACCACTGGTCTCCTGAAAACTGAAAAGGGCATCATGGCCAGGCTGTCAAAAAGTCACTCCCAAAAAAAGAGAATATAACTGGAAGGGGTTAAAGAGAGAGATGGAGAGAAGTTGAGGAGAACTGAAGCAAACAACTTTGATCTATCATTATGGTAAGTACATAACTTTCATATCCTATATAGTTTCTTTTGTCCATCTGCAACAAATGGAACATTATCCTCAGCTACCATAAATCTAGGGAGGACTGACTCATGGAAGGATATTTTATGGGAAAGCTGAACTAAAATATGATCTGGACCTAGACTACATGTCCAGTTTGTAGTGAGATATGAAGGTATGGACATTAGACTAAGTAGCTGCTGCACAAATGTCATCAACTGGTGCATCAGAGAAAAGGAAGCTGAGATAGCAACTGATCTACTCGAATGAGCCTTAGGAGTGCCGGGCAAAGCCAGTCCTTTCTCCTTATAAACATACAAAATGCACTCAGATGTGAAAGAGTTACTTTGGACACACCTCTGCCCTACTTTTCCAGGTGAGAAGGATACAAACAATTTGTCAGTCTTTTTTGATGTTCTAAGTGTGATGCAAATAAATCTGAGTTTTCAATGCACATCCAAAATATGTGGCATGTATTCTCCCTTATTAGAAAAATGGGGAAAGAAAACAGGAAGACTGATAGACTAGTTCAGTGATGATTTTGATGCCACCTTAGGCAGAATGGAGGGTTTTGTTCTCAGTGTTCAGGACTTATCAGGCCCATTCGGATTTCTGTTGAACCATAGCCTTCAGACTGGCTTTGTCCTAATACAATGCAAGACAGCAATAGCAATCCCTCTGCATAAAGAGGGACCATCTACTGACCCAGGAAATTACAGACCAATAAGTTTGATTAGTCTTATATGTAAGGCCATGGAAAGAATAATCATGGACATGATAAATAATGATATAGGAGACCTCCAAACACTGAACCCAATCCAGTTTGGCTTTGTCAAGGGCAGGTCATGCCTGGTGAATCTGGTGGATTTCTTTGAGAAAGTCACTAAGGCAATGGATGAGGGTAAGACGTTACATACCACTTACCTGAACCTGGGCAAGACATATGATATAATTCTCCACTCAGATATTATAAATAAACTCACAAAACTTGACATAAATCCCTGTGTCACCAGGTGGATAGCCAATTGGCTCATGGGCAGGACACATGGTTAAAGTGGGTGAATTCAGATCCAGCAAGAGACCAGTTACTAGTGGTGTGCCACAGGGGTCAGTACAGGGATCACGCTTGTTTGGAATATATGTCTCTGACATCAAGGCAAATGTGGAAGGCCACTGGATGACAAAGTCTGCAGCTGAGGGCAATCATTGCATCCCCCAGTGATATAGATATCATTCAGGAGAGTCTAGATCAGACAAATGATTGGTGTCAGAACCATAACCGAAAACTAAATGCAAAGAAATGCATTACCATACCCTTTGAAAAGTTAAATACACCTGCAAATTACAACATCAATAGCACACCCTTTAGAGTAGACTCAGATGTAAGAGATCTAGGTACACAGACAGATAATAGCCTGGACTTTTAACTACCTTGTGTCCACAGTGATGAGGAAATTCTTTTATGTGGCACAACTTATAAGTAAAGCTATGGCATCCAGATCCAAGGAAATTATAGTGCCTCTGTACTCAGCCCTCATTAGACCAATAATCGAGTACAGTGCGCCATTTGACATGTACTTGACTAGGCACTTACAGCAGCTGGAGGTTTCTCACAAAGAAAATACAGGGTGTAATCAACATGACTAATACGGATAGACTAAAAGCCCTATGCCTTTATTCTGTTTCCTACCAACTATTAAGGGGTGACCTATGCCTGACCTACAAGGCACTCATGAATCCAGTCTTGATGGAGCTGCTAACCATCCACAAATCAAACAGCATGAGGGTCACCCTGTCTAGGGATCTAAACTTAGTGATTCAAACAAAACATGCTAGAGGCAGATATGTGTCTCAAGGACTACCCCTTCTTTGGAACACACTTCCTATTCACATTAAGCAGAGCCCTTCCTTGGCCCTCTTCAAATGCTGTTTGGATCAATGGATGGGGAATCACAAATTCACACCTGGGGTAGTACCTGTTTCCCTTACTGACACAGGCAATCTGTAAGATACTCAATGCAAAGGCACAAATCCATGCCATCCTGTCTCCCCCTAGGGGCCATATATTGGGTAAAATCAGGTTATATTGGCTATGCTTGTATGGGCCCTTAAGATATTAGCCTAGTAATCTCCTATGAATGTATGAACCTATGAAAACCAGATATGGGGGTTTACAAGAAAGCATGTGAAGTTCTGAAACTCTTCATGCAGAAGTAAATGCTACAAGAAGCAGTTTTCCAGCAAAGATATTTCATGCAAAATCTGGCCAAAAGGACTAAAGTGATGGAGGCTGCCATCACTCCAAAAAAAATGCAGACTAGATCTTGTTGGTGTTTTTTGATGGGAGAGTACAGCTATCACCTAATGCTTAAGGGTGAGAATCCTTGATTCTGGTAATCAGTAGCTTGCTATCCCGATGGGTTCCAATGAATTCTAACATTTGAACTAGTTGAAGTTTTGACTTGGTGAGACTAATTGTTATTTCTACCTGACCAGTCCCTGGCCTGAATAAGAAGATTCCTGGTGGGATCAGTTACAAGCCAGGCATCTAAATATGGGAACACTCAGACCTTTACAGTGTGAAATGAACTGAAACCACTGCAATGCACTTGGTGAACAGCCGGGGGGAGCGGGCTATGGTGAGACTAAAAGACAGGGCTTTGAACTGGAAGTGAATGGCCCTCAGACAAAAGTGGAGAAACCTCCTGGAGCATCTGCCCATTTTTATATGATAGCATGCATCCTGGAGGTCTATCAAGCACATCCAATCATTGTTCCTCAACAATGATAGGATGGACTGAATCAAGACCATATGAAATTTCTGCTATACATACTGATTCACATGACTGAGGTCAAGAATGGGTCTGAGGTCCCCATTTTTCTTTGCCACCAAAAAGACCCTTGAGTAGACTGCAGATCTGTGTTGGTCTTGTGGGACCTCCTGGATGACTCATATGTCTAGCAGTTTTTTGTTTCTTGTGTTGCTGTCTTCCATTTGGTGAGTGGTACATCAGGAAGTTTTCTTCAACAAGGGGTTAGAAAAGAAAGGGAATCATATAGTCTCTGTTATGATTCTCTGCACCCATACGTTTTGGGAGATGGATGCCCGTCCATGGGTTGCAGAGACAAGTGCCTCTAACTGCCTCCAGAGTGCAGCAGTCAAGCAACCATTCAGGAGCATTGAACAGCCTGTCAGGGAAGAAACAACAGAAGCCTTGATTTTGCAGTCCACCTTTGTTATGGGGGTGATGTCTGTTAGGACTGTTCCCACCTCTTGTTTCTGGGGGGGACTATCACTAAAAGCATCCAGGGAAAAACCTTGGGGCATGAAGAACCACAGTTTCTTCTCACTCATCTAGTTTCTAGAGAAGGTCCTTTGGGGACTAGAAAAGCATATTCCATTGGCAGACAAGGTCTTGCTCCTTTGCTTGCTTTTAGATGGAGTCTCTTTAACTTTAGACCCAAACAAAGTGCCCCTGTTATAGGTGGCGTTAATAAAGGATGGCTTGGAATGTTCTATAAAGTCACAGAGACACATCCAGGCATAATGGTGAACAGCTATTCTTGTCCTTAATACTCTTGATGTGTCATTGGCTACATTTCAGATGAGGGACATTTTACAGGGACTGTAGGGTGGTCAACTACATGTCAACTGCTTTTTTATCTTCCACAGATAAGGACCCAGAGAGGGATTTGCATATTTCCTTGGTCAAATCCCTCTGAAAACATTTAACATGTGCCAAATACTTCAGTGCCCAGAGAGTAAAGGTCACTAATGTACAAACCCACTTACTAAACCTGTCCAGCACTCTGGACTCTCGGTTAGGTGTATGGGCAGTGGAGCTTCCCTTAGTGATCCTCTTCTTGGTGGCTACTGCCATCACTATAGAATATATTATGGGACCCTTACTTCAAAAAGGTCAGTCTTTAGGGGAAGCTAAAATCTTAACGGGCTTCTAGGAATGGGTTCAACCACAGCCGGTTCCTTCCATGTCTGCCTCAAAACCAGGTCAAACCAGTGGGACAGAGATGGGCCAGCCTCAAAAGCCACGAAGAATACTGATTCCTACTGGGAGGGGGAATCAGTGAACCATCCCCTTTCTGTCTGAGTAGTTCAAAGATGTTGCCAAAGGCGACATCTTCAAGGGGAACCTGAGAGACCCCTACCCTTCGTCAAAATCAGTATCTTCTATAAAGGGACTCCTGAAGGGAGTTCATGTGCCTCTTTTTGCATGAGTGCTTCAGGTAACTGTGTCCAGTGGGATGCTCTGAAAAAGTCTCTATAGCAGATGGGGAATCCACAGAGTGAACTAACTTGAGACTCCAAGGGGCTGACTGACCTGACGTGACAAAACATGAGGGGCAAGGACCTGAAGAGCTGTGTGGCGACAAAGGAAGATCCAAACAGGGAAGCAAAGCCTGCTCTCTAGACTGAGAAAGCACTCTTTCAAAGGGCTCAAAAGCTGATGCTGAGACAGGTCTTGTTGCTATCCCTGCATGAGAACCTACCTGACTCATCTCTGAAGCTGGCATCAGTGCCAAGCTACATAGGGCCAAAGCACTGAGGGGAGGGGATGGCTCTGACAGTTGTGAAGTTAACCCTGACTCCATGATGCCAGCCCCAACACCTTTGCTCTGAGAACCATTGAGGTCCAAGACACTCAGTGTCAAATGGGTCACAGAAATGGTAGAAGTTAATAAAGTCCAAACCTTCAGATCCAACATGGGCAAACCCTGAGATTCACTCAGATCCAAGTGTCCTAAGTCCAGAGGTCGGACTGGGGAAGGAAACACAATCAGAAGGGATGAGCCTGACCCTCTGACAGGGGTCAGAGCCAACAGAACCCCCAAAGGGATCTGGATTTTCAGAAATTCCTTTTCATCATTCTGTCTATGTCTACTTCTAAAATATTCCTGGAAGACCACACTGACCTTAAGGATGATGTCATGGCTGAGGGTCTTGATGCTCTAAAGATCTTTCCTGCAGGAAGGGTGACCTGAACCTAGGGCTTACCAGTTATGGAGAGAACTGAGGTTCTGGAAATGGAGGAGTGGAAGACCTAGCTTTGACCAGCTCTGAGGCTGGAGTCAGATCTGACAGTTTAAAGATCTTTGGCACCAGGCTGGAAGGACCTGGGTGTTCCAAAGATTGCTTTCTAGAGCCTTATGTTTCTCCTTGTGCTATTCCTTCTCTTTTTCTTTAGTCCTCTCCACTTTACTTCTATTGGAAACTTTCTAAGAAGTCGGCGAAGAAGGCAATGAAAACTGTGAAGAAGGAACTTCTCTGGCTATGGTAGGGAGAAGCCCCATGAGCACTAACTTGCACCTTTCAGTAATGGCTCTGGCTCCAAATAAGGCAAAATGGAGCACTCCTCAAGTAAATTAGATGTCCCTAAACAATACACACATTTTATGTGGGCATTCTGATTAAAAATTGTTTTCCCACAAGTAATGCATTTCTTGAAACTGGAGGGTTTCTCCACCATTTTGATAACAAGGAGAAACTCAACAAAACTCGACAAAAGCAATAAGGCATAGCTCCACCAGTAAAAAGTATGCAGTGCAAGCAGAAATTAATCCACTTTCCCACTTGAGAGTAAGAAGAAAAGAGAGATAATGCTACTAAGAGGTGCCAAGAGCTAGTAGAATTTTATATAGAATGAAAAATCAGAAAGTAGAAATAAAACAAAATAGTTTAACACTGTTCAAAAAGAGAAAGAAGAGAAAAAGGCACTTAACTGACTCCCAAAGCACTAAGTCTATAAATCTGCATCTGAAGCAAAGAGCCGGCAAACAAGACTTTAGCTAATTTGGCACAAGCAGGGGGTTATGGGTAAAAGGAGCCTGGGCCTTTGATCTAAAGCCTTAGGGTGGCCAAACTCGGATCCGATTGGATCTGAAGTACCCATTCACTGAGGGCAGATGGAAGAAAGAATATCAGATCAAATCTACTAGAAATGTTTCCCACAGCTGAATCTCTTCTTGAAGGACCCCAGGGTGAAGCTTCCTTTCATGAAAATCTGTCCTAGTCCTGCTTAGCTGATCTGCAATCAAGTTTTGCACTGAGAAATTGCTTGAAGCCCAAAGACTCAAATTGAGCTGAGTTCCTATCTCTCATGATATCACAGGAAATATGCAAAAAAAGGTACAATCTGATACCCGCTGTTTGTTTATGTACCACATCACTGTGGTGTTGTCTGTGCAAACTTGCTGAGGTCCTTGGAACCGGAAATGATTTAAGGTTTTCAAAGTGCTGATAACTGCCAACCTCTCTGACATTTTTGTACTTTTGTCTGTCTTGAGAGTTCCACAGACCTTGCAATTTCTCACCTTTGACGACTACTCATAATGTCAAGCTTGAAGCATCTGTACTGACACTCTGGAGTGGGGTCAGTAGTGGAATGGGAGACCTGTTTTGCAAAAAAATCTGGTCTAGCCAGCAGAGAATCTCACTTCTTACAAGACCCAAAACAGGGATCTGACACCATGTACACCAATACCTGAGAAATTCCCTTGCAGACACGACTTTGAGTAGAAAGGTCAGAAAAACTGTTGCAGCATCTTTAATTTTTCTGCAAGAATAAAGTCTCTTTCCATGGAAGACTCTATCGGACATCCCAGAAATACAGTTTTGTGAGAAGGGATGAGAGAAGGTTTTATAGGTTGATTTGAGAAATCAGACTAACAGATTCTGAGCAGTTGCTAAAGACTCTTCACAGCCAAAGAAAGAGTCTGGAAAGATAAGACAATCATCCAAATATGGAAAGGTGTGAATCCCTTGAAGTCAGCTATAAGCAATTACTGAAACAAGACACTTTGTGAATACTTGTAGTGAATGGAAAGTTGAAAGGGTAAGACAGAAAGATTTAATTTAAGCCAGACACAGAAAACCTTAAAAAAAAGTCTAAACGGTTTGGCCATGCCAATACAATGTAATGATAAGCACCCTTTAAGTCTAGCTTTACTATAAAAAGCTACAGAATTTGTCATAAGTAAAAGGGAATGAAAGGGAAACATTTTGAACTTTGTAATATTGACATAAAATTGAGAAAGGAAATGCCTCCGGGATCCCTCCTTCTTTGGTACCGGAAAAAAATCACTGAGTAAAACCATTTGCTCATCTGACAGGGAGGCACTGGTTTTATTATTACCTGTACAAGCATCTGATGCAGAATGGAAGGAATCAAGGAGACTTAGTTTAAAGGCAAGGAGGACTGTCCTTGATTTTTAGAGGATATTTGTTTCTTTTTGCTAGTTAATCTCCTGTTTAACATATCCATGCTGCCTAAATTGCTTATTGAAAAAGGGAGCTGAAGAGGAAGGGAAAATGGAGGTTTGAAAATTTTGAGTCACCCCTTGAGTCAGCTTTCCCTTTTCATTACACTTCATCTACACATCAGCTACAGAACGGCCAAACAGAACTTTGTTGTCTAAGGGAGAATTTAGCATTTTAGTTCTAACATCTCCAGGAATGTTTTGAGAATTAAGCCAAGATAATATTCTCATTGCTGACCCAGAAGCAGCAATTTTGAAGGAAGGATCAGGAGCATCATAAGCAAATTTTAAAATATGCTTAGTAACATGAGAAGCAGATGCAAATGAGACATTCAAGGATATTTGTTTTACCTTAGAAGAAGGGGTATTAATAATTAATTATTGCATGTGCTCAAAACATAAAAGTAAATACTTTTAACATGTGAGCTTGATAGTTTAAAATCCTGAAAGATAAAGTAGCAGAGGAATATGCTTTCTTCCAAAACTTGTCAAAACCTTTTCCATCCTTGTCAGGGGGACAGAGTCAGCCACAAAAAAAATATTTAACAGAAGCGGTTTCAGACAGATAAATTAATACTGGATGTGCTTTAGGGTTGAAAAACAAATACATATGAGTCTGAAGTTTCCTGTTTAACCTATCAGATGTCCTGGGGACAGGAGGTTGATTATTATGCAAACTAGAAGTAGTGAGAAAAACAATATTTAAAGCAGGAAAAACAAGGGGAACAGCTGCAACTTTAGGCTAACCCAGCTGTAACAAATCGTAGTACTTTCGGTGCAATATGAATTTCATTCTGCTCCAACTGAAAAACCATCTTTGATAAAGTTACACAAAAGATAAATCTTCAACAGGGAAATCTGAAGCCACATTTTCCTCAGAATCACACTGTTCAGATTGGGAAGAAATTCCTGAAATACAACCACCTCCCTACAATGTCTGCTCTTCTGAATGGAAATAAACCAGAAAAAGAGGGAATTGTTTTTTCTTTCTTGCCAGAAGAGGTAGAAGACAAGGAAAATACATAAATGAGTTCCTTAGCAAACCTCAGCAAATCTAACAGGAGATTAGTATTTTTCCTTTTTCCTGTGAAACTCCCTGGGAAATGACCAACCCACAGAGGGCATACCCAGAATCAGGTTCCTTATCCCAAGAAGATGAAGAACCTTCACCTGCTCCTTTCCCTTCCCCTCAGACTGACAAGAGTAGCTTTCCATTGACACCAAGCTATCCCTACAGCCACAGAGGATGTGGCTATCCCATAGTCTTCAATGGCTGTATGTGCAACACCAGATACACCAAGGAAAAAAAAAAAAGCAGTCTGAGTAACCAAGAGTGAAACAGCAGAGTCATTCCCCATCAGCTGAGGAAAAACAGGGGCTGGCCTGACACCCAAAGACTCCAGAACAACTTTCTTATTATCAAGACAGGGAAATGTATAACCACAGTGACCAGTAGCTGTTGCATAGGTTATCTCAGGATAAAACCTTAAAAGGGGATTTTGAAGCCTGGACGAGTTGATAAAAAGGTAAAGAACAAGTGGTATTGAGGTTAGTAAACCATAGATAGTCCACTACAAGCACAATATCCTAGCCCAAATATACAAACCTACCAAACCTGTAGGAACATTCTGTCAAAAAATACAACTGTTTTTATACAAAGGTCACATTAGCATTAGATACAAATTCACTTAGAAATCTAACAACAGTCCAAAAACATTCATTTTCTAGCAAATATGACATTTTAGCCAGGCAAAAATATATATATTTTCCGCAGAAAATTAATTTTAATAGAAGGTTTTCTCCAATGTGGATTATATATGCCCAGAATTGAAGGATCACTAGCTGACCAATGGTTCCACAGGAATGCTCTTTACAGTAAAAAAAGTTTTTAATCTTTTGGTACAGAAACTGTCTTTATATTGGAGCTCCCCTCACAGCCCTAGCTGTTACGAGCAAGTGGAATGTATCCTTAATCTTTGAAAGTTCTCTGGTCACTGCAACAGGACCCAAACATCTTATGCTACTGCAACAGTGATCTAAATGTTGAAAATTCCATGTATAAATGTGTGTCTACCCATCTAATCATCAAGACAAGCCTTAAAGGCAGACAAAGTAGTACTTTACTTGACCTGTAGAGGTAAAGTATTTCATAGGCCCAGTATAGGTTGAGTTAAGATCCCATCTTTCCACTGAGTCATGTTTATTTGTTGGTATAAATTTAGGGACCTAGTAAAGGTGTTATTAGAGCCACTGGTTTTTGCAATGATATTTCATGGTTTGAAAAGTTAAACATGGGACACCTTGGAGAAGCTGGTAGGCTGTTGAGAATACGGAGAGCTGTGCTAATCTACTGAGACAATTGAAGGACTTAAGTCACTTAATTTTCTTATCTTGGTTAAAATTATTTTTATCTTGGTTAATATTGTTGGAGCCCTTCTAGTTGAACAATATGCTTGAGTTTCTACATACCAAAGGGGCACTATATTTGATGATGGGTCTGTTAAGGGAAGAACGCAGTGGTAAGATGACTTCTTTGGATCTTGAAGATATTCCCTTGGAAATTAAATGGGCCACATAGAAAGATTTCCTGATATTGGGAGAAACATGATGACCAAATGAAGGATGGCTGTCCACATAAGTACCCAGGTTTCTTATGACCATATATGTTTGAAGAGGAGTACCACTTATAACATATGCGTTGGGAGCAACTTTTTTGTAGAACACTACTATGCAGTACCTTTTTGTATTTAGCTTGAGACAATTTCTGTACAGCAGGTACCTGTATATTCTAGACTTTGTTGGAGCAGCTTAGTGTCAGTGGATGAGTAGGTAACTGCATCCATCTTGTAGTCAACGTAAAACTTGGTCAATCACACTTCAGTGATATTGCCTTGGATGCTTGAAAAATAAATGGCAAACAAAAGAAAGTCAAGCACTGGCCCCTGTGGCACACTACTAGTTATAATTTTAAGTAGAGAGAGTACCAGCAACTTTCACAACTTTGTTTCATGGCCAGTTTACATATTCAGCAGACAGTGTAAGGTTGACATTAAGTTTGTCTATTTTTCACTTATAATAGCGTGGGGGATTGCATCCTTGGCCAGGTAAAAATAAGCAACATGCACAGAGTGACCACTGTTCATAGCCATTGTAACCATTTCAACATTTACTAGGTTCAGGAGACAGGACCTGCCCTTCACAAAACCAAACTGAGTGGGGTCTAGATCACTTAATTTGCCTGTGTTTGCATACAGAAGTTCCACTATGATACATTCCATGGCTTTGCCTATAAAGCTGATGAGGCTGATGAACGTATAATTCCCTGGGTCTGTACAGGAGCCATTTATCGTAGTAGAGTCACACTTTTTCCAGACATCAGGCACAACTCCTGTAGTTAGGATGAGGCTGAACAGTTTAAGTAGAGGCACAGATAGTGCATGCCTGACACTGGTGAGAATGTAGGTTGGTATGTCATCTGTTCCCACAGAAGTGTTGTTTTTTAGCCTTTAACAGAGAGTCAAAGACTTGTTCCAAGCTGATTTCAGGGAAAACTAAATTTTCAGTAATAAAAAAGGCAACAATGTTAGTAGGTGGGGGTAAAGTTAGCACTAAATTTGTCTGCTAATATACTGGCTATATCATTGAGATTGTAATGTGTGATATTATTATGGATGAGCTCAGAGCTGCTGAAATAAATGAAGAAAGATTTTAAGTTTCTGTTGGTCTCTGTAGTAATCTTAAGGTCATACTTTTTATTTTCTGGCATGTTTCAGTGTGGTCTTGAGGTAGAGGGATGGGATGTCTTACAACTTTTCATTATTTTCCTTATTTCTTATACACTTTATTAATAAGGGAGTTTACCATTATATTTAGGGTGGTAGGGGTACAGACTTTGTTATCCAGCTGTTTAAGTGATGGTAAAAATTGGAGGTGAATGCTTCACTCCTCTCATCAAGGTCCATTTCTGTGGGACTGTTGGGAATTTTACATAGGCCTTTCTTAAGCTGATGTAAGTTTGCCCTGGAGATGTCCCTGCAGATGGTCTCATTTGGTAGTGGAGTAGTACCACTAGGCCTAAGAGAGAGAAGAAGACTGATTATATTCAGATTTAAACAGTGATAAGGTGGGATAAATGTAGGAGCTAGGTTGCTAAGGGCCAGGTCAAAGATGCTACATCCTCTACTGTACAGTTTTACAATTTGCTCCAGTGCCTAGGAGATACTGAGTACATTCATTTTTATTGATATAAGTGTGCCAATTAGTGCTTGGGTAATTAAAGGCTTGTGCAATAAAGTATTTTGTTGCATATTTAACCCCACAATAGTATTAATTCTCATTATATTTGGAAGGATATTGATATGGATATTTAACTAGTAGTGAAGTAATAGATGGGTTTATTTCATTGTGTTTGTTAATAAAACTTGCTGGATTTGTTAAGGGCGATTTGGATCTTCAGGGACTCCAAGTTAGAGTCTTGGAAAATTTGACATGAGCTGGTGATGTCTTGGACAACTACAGATACTCTCTACAGTTACTCAAAGGTCTGAAGATATGATATATGTTAAACCCTGGTCCAGACAGAATGCTGTCATTGCACTGAAACCATGTCTCATTAACTACACAGATATAAATGTGCTTGAGTTTCAGGAGGGCCTCATGTTCTGGCATCTTCCTGTTTAGACTCCTAGCACTGAGTACTAGCATCATGATGTTATCTGAATTTGCATTATGAGCATGCTTTGGAGGAATGTCCAGTAGGGAGTTCTACCTGAAAAAGGTATTATGGGGAAGCAATGGCTTTAGTCATTATGAAGAATTCCTGTTCTGAGAGATGTAAGCTATCCTTGACAAACCAACACATACTGGATCACCATAGAATAACACCAACTACTTAGACAATTGTTAAAGAAATAATCACGTCTTGTTACCAAGGCATCATTGTATATTAAGGCAAGATACTACACAACACCAGTGCCTTACTGTCTCTAACACATGCACTGTAAGTTTCATCCTGTCTCTCTGCATATCCCTCTGGGTAGGGCACCCCAGGTAATTCACTCCCACATGGGCCACCATTAGGTTATAGTCATATTTTTCTAGTTTAAGGAACTTTAGGACATCACAGATCCTGGCAACATACAAGCAGCTTACACACTTCTAGTTCTTCTCCAGTATGGTGAGTGTTGAGTCTATATGCCAGACTATGCAGTCACTTATAACTAAATGATTTCCCTTTGTGGAAGCAGACTTAGTGGGATTCATGGGCTTAGGCCTACTTTCCTGGTGACCTTTGGCTGATCTGTGTGAATAACAGAAACACTGACAAATTTTTCTTCACAATCTTATCATAAGTTATGGGCTTAGTGGTGCACTGTGACTGATGTGCTGTGGAGGGTACAATACTTACTGACAGCGAACTGATGCAACAGGTTTTCCTCCATGTTTCTTAAATATTTATATCCCTCACAGATGTACTATGAAATGGTAGAATCAGTAAACAGATGGTAAACATAATGCTGTCTTACACCACCAAATTCAATGAGACTGGCCACAGATGGGGTGACAGCAGGCTGTTCAGTTATGTTGCCACACAGAGGATGACTAGGGAAGCAGTGGTATTCTGGAGTTGGAGGAGGTCTACTAAACAAAATCTTGAAGATTTATGAATGTAGTGATAAGGAGTGTTACTCTGTAGTATGGTTAGATGGTAGCCACTCTAGCAGTAGTTATTGAAAAGACAGAATTAAGTTTGCCGAGAATGATGAATAGAGGTGATTTGCCTAATGGCTTCTAGTTGGCTGCTATTAATGCTAGACTATCCACATCTACTCCCAGCTAGGAATCAATGTCCCTTTGATAATTTTCCCATTGGAAACAAAACAGTAGCATTAATACCAAGCTGGTTTCTGAGAAGCAGGTGACAGGCTCTTTGGTGATCAGCAGTTTTATCCTAAATGTTTCAGAGGTCTGTAGGCCTGGTGTAGCCTTCCCCTGGTAGACAGTCTGGATAGCACATATAACAGCCTTGCACAAGAGAGCTTAGGTTCACAATGGTCCAAAATTAAAACTAAAGACGTTTCCACCAAAATAGCAACCAGATCAGTCAGGAAGTTCCATACACACTGCCCAGTCAGAGACAGACAGGAATCAATGTCCATATGCTCCATTATGCACCAGGAAAAAATAGTGCCTCTAATCTGGTGTTGCAAATCTGTGTTGTGGTGGACACGAAGGAAGTGTGTGTGTGTGTGTGTGTGTGTGTGTGTGTGTGTGTGTGTGTGTGTGCGCACGCGCGAGTGTGTGTGTGTGTATGCTGCATGATCTAGGTCAGCTAACTTGGCAGAGAAGTAGAGGTTCACAGAAGGGGGGTTGCATGCCAACAAGACCACCTTTGACAGAGATCTATGTTTGGAGGAGCAGACGGTTGGAGGCAACCAGACTGGAGTGGTATACATCAGCACCTTGTTAAACAAGCACCACACATTTCTGCTAGTGTCTCTCCAAGAAAGTATGCATGAACATGGATCACTAACTCCAATAATAGTTCGGTGCAAGACGATACAATATACGACTATGACTACTTTCTTTTACAGGAAAATAAGGAATTCAATTGCAGAGACCACTTGCCCAAGGCATGTTACCTATTATTTTCTTGTGTCACTCTGTTAAGTAATGTAAAACAGTTAGTGATGGCTTCAGGACACATCCAGCAACACCAGTAATATTTCCCTAGGGAAACTCACCTAGCTCAAACCACTGGTATAAGTCACATGTCCGCCAGAAGTAGGAGATATGGGAACTGTCTAGGTGGCCTTCAGATATATTGTAGACTATGCTCTGTGTAATACAGACCACCTGGCAGTTAGTAGACTGGGACCTCTTACAATTGCTATATCTCTGTCCCTGCTCCCCAAGTGGAGCCTTTTTTTGAAATATGAGTGCAGTCAATGTCCTTCAGTACTTCGGGGAAATGGGCTATGTCATAAAAAGTTTGCATGATGCTGCCACTCTCTACTATGGTATGTAGAAATCACATAAGTTTTACTTAGTTGTACTGCGGAACCTTTTTCCCCAGGCCTCTTCTGAAAAAGGGCAATAGCTCAGACAGACTATCCCGGACAACAAATTTCAAATAAATAATAAATAAATAAATATGCTGCACCATGGCGTCAAGTAACTGGTCAGGTCTTATTTATTTATTTGACATTTGTTGACTGGGATAGTCTGACTGAACTATTGCCCTTTTTCAGTGAAGGCCCAGGGAGAAACGCTCCACATTACAAAATAAAAGCAACAAATTATACAACAAACAACAAAATTATACAACAAATATTAAAAATATCAGAGTACAATAAGATTATGCAATGGCTATTACAAAATGCAAGTGGGAGTAACAGTTATGTAGACATATGCAAAACAAGTATAGATGTTTTAGTAATTGAGACCATGTAATAGCAAGTCTCAGGTAGTAAGATATTTGTACTGCCATCAGTGGACAACTGAGACAACTAAAGGCAGTTAGAATTATGGTTACCATATCCTTAAGGCAGATGCCTCTGATACAAACACTGTGCTCCCTGCTATTCACTGGAAGGTTCCTATAGCTGGTACTGTCAGAGCCATATGTACCTTAGTATAAACAGGGACAGGTACTCCATGCATCCTGCAAGCTTACATATGAGGACAATACATCTTGACCATCTCCTGCATGATGCATCTATTCACACATTAGCAGTGCACAACTTCTGTATCATGGAGGGTACAATGTGTTAGGCATAGATGGATGATTTGACATAGCCAGGAATAACAGTGCTCAACATCATGACTACCTGCTGTAATAATAGTCTATTCCATATACATATTTATTAGTACGGTGGTTACCCCACATGTTTTCATGGTCTGGCTCCCCTACCTCCAAGATGTTGCTGTGGACAACACCCCTGGAGATAGTGTCTATTTGCATGAACATAAAAGTTTCTGAACTGCTCTGCCATATTGTTTACCCTCATTTTCATCTGAGACTGTCCCTGTTACTGTTGCTCATTCCCATCTCATCATATCCCTCTTTGATTGTTTTGCAAGCTGTGGAATTTCTAGCTTTCTGCAATTGCACTTAATGTGTCTTTAACTCAACCCTACCCTTTTTATAGGTGTTTTTTTTTTCCCGCAAAATCAGCTACTATGACAAAAGAAGTGTTTCAGAATCCTATATTGTGTCTTTATTAAGTGTCCTCAGTGTGGTAATTCACAAAAATCACTAACTTCACTTATGTGACCATGAAGTTGATGTATATGCATACATGATGTGGGGATACACATTACTTCTTGTGTCAAGCTATCTTATTAGGTGTAATGCTACAGACAGCTTACAGAGTTTGTAGACCGAGCAATCACAATCAAAGCTTTCATAATGTTAGGTTTCATAATAAAAGAGTGTTAACTACACATCATAATGAACAAGTGCATAACTAGGTTTAAAAAAAATGAATAATGCTGTATTTCCTGACTTCAATACTCGGTAGCAAATGAGCTAGCAATGTGGCGTTGGTACCTGATTTTATTTGCAAATGCTCCATACAGCTTTACAGATCTCTTGCAAGCAGTTACGGAAGCCTGCAATGACAAATATTGTTTATAGAATCATTTAAACTGTTGTAAGTTTCAGGCTATCCTTTCTCCATAAAGTGAAAAACAAAATGTCACAGCATCTCTTAGAAAAAAAGTGTTTCCACTCCTCCATGTGCATTAATATGCAGTGCTAACTTTACTTGCATTTCGTAAAAAAACTAGAAAGGAAATAAAAATTTCAAACATATATTATTGCAATACCTTTAATATAGCCTGAACATGACATTTTATACACCTCAAAATAGCTATTACCACAAAATAGTTCTTACTGTTACAGACAACTAAATAAAAATCATGTGCATTTACATGCTCCTAAATGTGATGTAAGGTGAAGAAAGAGGTGTTGATCTTTTAATGTTAAACTCCTTTGAGGGTAAGTAGTTTGGGAAAATAACTGACAATTGTTAAAGTGCCTTTATAGTGGTTAAAGATCCCATGCCACCAGAAAATCACCAACAGCAGTACTGTACATTCATTTAACTATATTTTCAGACAGCATTGGATGTAGTGAGTGACCCATATATACAGTATTGCATGTACCAAATGGCCAACATATATACAGTATTTTTTGCATCTGTTATTGTCTAATAGAAAAACACACTCAAATTTTCAGCATTGTTAAACGTCTCAATAGTTCAGCAATGTTTATATTTTACATAGTAGTTATATATGGTTTATACCAACAATAGTCATTGTCAGTAAAATTATTTTTCTGACGTGTATTAATATAATACATGTTAGGCGTTTCCTTATTTATGTCTTCCAAAATGTGTATTTATATTCTACCTAAATTATAACATTTAAGGGGTGTCAGTCCCCTTAATTCCACTCAATCTTCAAATTGAAAAAAATAGATAGGGAAAAGGAAATGTATATCTCTTTCAATTTGGAGTGGAGGGTTTCAGGGGCAGCAGGTGGCCTTACATGTTGTCACACTAGCAATATGTTAGAGCACAGTTCAGAAAGTCAGAAAGTACTGCATTAAACACAGTATGTTTTACTCTCTCTCTCTCTCTCTCTCTATATATATATATATATATATATATATATATATATATATATATATATATATCTATATATACGGATCTAGGACTGTTGAATGAAAATAAAATTCAACAGTCCGAATCCACTATCACCGAACACATTTTAACGAAAGCGCTTTCACTGAAAAAGCACTTTCGTTAAAGTGTGTTCAAAAAAAAACATTACACTGACATTTTTGCAGGGGGGAAAGCCCACCCACACCCCCCCTACTTTTATATTCTCACTCCCAGGTCGCACTACAGTGGGGAAAAGGGAATTTTCCCTTATCTCCACTGTACTGTGATCACCACAACAGGCATACTTACGCGAAAGTGCTTCTTTGGTGAAAAGCACTTTCGCCTAAGTATGCCCGGACATTTCACATTCGGTGAAACAGCCGCTCGAGCATTAGTCCTGGACTCATATATATATATATATATATATATAGATATATATACATATATATATATATATATCTATAGATACATATATATATATATATATATATAAAATATATATAATACATATTTTATATATATATATATATATATATATATATATATATATATATGGGTCCCCTTCAGATGATCAAACTTTTAAAAGCTCGAATTTCATATGTCCGAGACCATATGATCGAACTTTTAAAAGTTCGAACGGTCTGAATGGAGATCTCCATACAGCACGGAACGAGAAGATTTTCCTTTTCTGCAATGTAGTGCAATCTCGGAGTTGTTATATTAAAACAGCAGGGGGTGTGCATAGGGCTTGCCCCCCTGCTAGAAACATTTTTTTGTTTTTTTTTACCATGTTCGAACTTTTGAATGTTCGATTTTATGGTCTCAGCCATATGAAATTCGAACATTTAAAAGTTTGATCATGTGAAGTAGACCCATGTGTGTGTGTATGTATGTATGTATGTATATATATATATATATATATATATATATATATATATATATATATATATATATGTATGGGTCTACTTTGGTTGGTCAAAGTTTCAGTACTTCGAAACCCACTTGTGTGAGACCACGTGTTTGAAGTACTGAAACTTCAAAAACCGAGTACGGAGATCACAATACAGCACAGAATGGGAATATTCCCTTTTCCTCACTGTAGTGCGATCTTGGAGTTGGTATATTTACGTAGGGGGGGTGTGTGGGGGGGCACAGTCCCCACATGGGGGTGCAGGAGGGCTTGCCCCCCTGCAAAAGATGTTTTTGTGTGTGTTTTTTTTTTAGTCAGCCAATCCTGCGACTAGACTTCAGCGAAAATGCACTTTCAAGTAGATCCATATATATATATATATATATATATATATATATATATATATATATATATATATATATATATATATATATATATAGTTCTACCTGAGTTAGACGACATGCCGGAACATCGACAGGGAAATCGCGAGCCCCAGAAGATCGACAGTTCAGAAGACCGACCCGACAGATGAAAGCACCGACGCCGAGGATGCCGACATGGGAAAAGGCTGTGTAAGTATGCGGTAGTGACGGACGTTAGGGTGCGAGTAAGGTAAGTGTGGATATTGACGGTCTGTGGGGATAGGGGTGGGTTAAGTGAGTTAGGGTTAGGGAGTGGGTCAGGTAAGTGTGCGGTAGTGATTGTGTTTGGGTTAGGGGCAGGATAAGTGAGTTAGGGTTAGGAGCCGGGTCAGGTAAGTGTGCGGTAGTGATTGTGTTTGGGTTAGGGGCAGGATAAGTGAGTTAGGGTTAGGGAGCGGGTCAGGTAAGTGTGCAGTAGTGATTGTGTTTGGGTTAGGGGCGGGATAAGTGAGTTAGGGTTAGGGAGCGGGTCAGGTAAGTGTGCGGTAGTGACGGACCTTAGGGTTAGGGTTGTAGGTAGTTGTGTATGTGAGGTTTAGTGTGGGTTTGTAGGGATTTTGGTGTGCTTGTGTTGAGTATGTGGTTTTTGGACAGGGAATGTGTTTTGTTTGTTGATTGTTGTGATTGTGGTGTGTGCAGTGTATGAGGTTTCGTGTTTGTGTACCGTCGGTTATTTCGTTGTCGGGCATGTGGGGTTTCATGTTTTTGTACTGTCGGTTATGTGGTTTCGGTGATTGCGTTGTCAGTGTTTTGGGGTTTCGTTTATGTCAGGTAGAACCATATATATATATTTTTTTTGTCCAATGGCATTTTGTCGACTTACTTTTCATTGAACATGCTTTGAGATCAGCATTTGGTGGGTTCATAGGTTCACATGCGATTACTAGGCTAATAACACAAGAGCCTTTACAAGCCTAGCCAACAATGCCCAGGATATGACAACATTATATCTTAATTCCCCAGATAGGGGGTGGGGTAGTATCAGAGTAGTTGGTCTTTGGGTACTGGAGCCCTGAGTCATTTTACACATTGCCTCTGTCCATAAGGGACAAGGGCAGTACTCCAGCAGTGAATTTATGGTTCCCCGTCCATTTATCCAAATTCTGTTTGAAGAGAGTGAGGGATGGGCTTTGTTTTACAATGATGGGAAGTTTATTCCAGAAATGAGGTAGCTTTTGGGATATGAACCTGTCTCACCAGCAATTTCTGTTATTGTTACAAATAAGGTTCAAGTCCATGGAACGCATAACCCTTGTATAATTTTGTTTTGTGAATATGTAATATTTTCATCAGGGCTGGATCAGAGAATGCCGTTCAGGTCAAACAAACTCCCTCTCAATAAACACTATGAAACAGAGTAAAGGACTGGGTCTTTAGTTGGTCTGCATAAGACATGCATCTTCTTCTTTCGGCTTTTCCCAGTTAGGGGTCGCCACAGCGGATCACCTGTCCACTCATGATTGGCAGTGGAGTTGTACTGTGTCAAGTTGCCAGCCCGGCGCCCAACCTTCCACAGAAGGCACACACATGCAAGCACTCATGCCTAGGGCCAATGTAGAGTATCTAATCCACCTACAGCATGGCTTTTGGATGTGGGAGAAAACCGGAGCACCCAGAGGAAACCCAAGCGACCACAGGAGGACATGCAGACTCTGCACAGAAGGCATACCAGCCAAGGACCGAACCAGGGAACATCTTGCTGTGAGGCAAGACATGCATCTTACATTTTGTATTTTTTTTTTGTGAGAAACCTCTGCGACTGTTCCAATTGGTGTAAGTACCTGGTTATGTACATGCAGAAGGAAGCATTGTACTCAATTATGGGCCTGATGAGGGCTGAGTACAATGGCATTATGACCTCTTTTGATCTTGATGCCATGCCTTTAGTTATAAGCCGAGACACACAAAAGGATTTCCTCACTAATGTAGCTACCCGGTGGTCGAAGTTTAGGTTACTATCTGTATGTCTTCCTAGGTCCCTCACAAATGGATCTACTTTTAGTGGTGTGCAATCAATATTATAGTTTGCAGGGATATCTGATTTACCGAAGGGTACAACATGTGTATTATCACTGAGCCAGTTGGCTAGCCATCTAACAGTGTAGGGGGTTATGCCTAACTCAGTACGTTTATCTATGATCCCAAAGTGGGGGATTGTGCTGAAAGCTTTGACCTGGTCTAGATAAATAGTGTGTACTATTACACCCTCATCCATCACCCTGGTGACTTTCTCAAAAAAGTCCACCAGCTTCAGCAGGCAAGACCTCCCGTTTGACAAAGTCAAATTGGGTAAGGCCTCTTTTTGGAGTGTTACGATGTTATTATTGATGAAAATTCTCTCCATAGCCCTGCAGATAAGACTGGTCAAGCTTATGGTTCTGCAGTTCCTTAGGTCAATAGATGGACCTCCTTGTACAGAGGGACAACTGCTGCAGTCTGCCATTCCTCTAGATCAAAGCCAGCTTGGAGGCTATGGTTAAAGAGGGTTTCTAGTGGCCTTGACAGATTCTGTTTTAAGCTGTTTAAGAAGCATCCTGGAATGTTGACACATGGAGGCTGGGTTTTTGGCTTTAACGAGCAGAGTAAGGACATGTTCCCTCATAATGACCAGTAGGGGGATGGTTGTGGGCATTTCTCTGGATGTCATAGGCAGTGATGGGGGGAGAAGTTTGAACTGAAGTTGTTTGCCAGCAGATTTGCTAAAATTTCAGGTTAGGTCAGAGTTTTGTCATTCATGATTAACTCAACACATTGCTAAGCATTTCCCTTGAGATTACAAGCATAATTTAAAAAAAAGCCTTATGGTTATCTGTCACCTGGGAGACTATCTTTGCGTCATAGTTTGTTTGGCAGATTTGACCAGCTCTCTAATTTGTTTTAGACTGCTGAGTGTTGTTTTGCACTGTTTTGTCTGTTCCATCTTGACTTTTGAGAGGATTGTTTTCCTTTTGTTGATTAGCCTGTTTATGTTAGGGGTTCAGCAAGGTGGTTTATTTTTGCCAGTAATCATAGGTTTGACTTAGACAAGTACTACTTTCCCTATGCAGCTATGAATGTGGTTGCACAGTGTTTTTGTGTACAGGTCAGAGTAGGCCTCAATGTCATCTGGGTTTGCAGGGGCTTGGAAGTTTAATGAGCTGTCACTTAGCTTGAGTTAATTGGCATTAGCAAAGTTCTTAACAGGTTTGGAATTTGATGGGGGTTCTGGGAAGTTTTAATATTAATGGACATCATTTTGTGGTCAGATCTTACCAGGGAGGTGTTAATGCATGGGAAGCAGCAGCACCCCCCTCTCCATGATCGTGAGTACTAGAGCAACAATATATATGCCCCTAGTTGGGGAGCTAAGTTGCTCCACGGTGTTTGCATTGACAAAGTCCAAAAACCTCTAAGCAAGTGAATTATGGGTTGTATACGTCTCCCACTTTATGGAGGGGTAGTTGAAATCACCCATAAGTATGGTATTATGCTGAATGTTAAGGGACTCCAGTAGGTTTAGGTAGGAGGTATGGTTTTCCACACTTATATTAGGGGATCTATAGCTAGCAAGGATATGATAGTGGCTCACACCTATGGTTAGTTGGGCATGGGGCAGCTCAAGCGAGTTATATTGTTGGACCAGTCTAGCAGTATACTTGTTCTTTATGAATACAATGAGACACCTCCTTCCTTTGTTCTATCCTGAGCTGAGGGGGACGGAAATGTATGAAAGGCAATGTTGCCTTTGATAGCTGGAGTGCTTTCTATAGTTTTGAACCATGTTTCCATGACTGCACATATGTCTATATTCTCCAGGGTGAGAAATGCTTCCAGGGTGAGGAGTTCCTAGCACTGAGCAGCAGTACCTTTAAGTAGTCGTGAGTGTTTTTGGTTATGTTAGAGGGTTTAACAACTTGGCATAGCCTAATAAAGGCACTATGGGATAGATAAACATTTTGCCAGTATCTGTGTATCAGTGATTGTGACAAGTGCAATCCACCTCTGGCAAAGCATCATGGTTTGTTGATCATGTCTCCTGAGGCAGTGAGATATTGGAGCCCCTTGTTCTGACACCAGAAACTAAGCCAATTGTTGAAGTCAATCATTTGTTGCTGCTACTGTGGCATCATCATTGGTGAATGCAAAGTGCTAATCAAGGCTAGATTCATACCCACCTGGGGCACATATTCAGTGTGTGTGCCATCATGTCTCTCTTCATATAGTCCAGTGAGGTACTTCTTGGGTCATTTACGCCCACATGGTCTATAACCATGTCAAACTGATACTTGTGGTTTAAAGACCTAAGTGCATGCATAATCTGGAGGATCCTAGCTCTAGACAGACAGCTCACTGTGATATTTTCCTTGTTTAGCATGGTAAGGAGGAGATCAGTATGTTTTACAATGTAATTCCCAATAACTAGAATGTTTGGCTGTGTGATGTGTTGCCTCATGGGCTTGGAAGCAGGGCTACTATGATTTGCAGAGTTATGTGTTGAGTGAGTTGCTG